>NC_056726.1:639776126-640021126 GCF_019279795.1 Protopterus annectens | reverse complement strand
CAAGGAAGAGTGAGCAAATCTTGCCAAGTCAAGATGTGCCATGCTGATAGACTCTTACCCAAGAAGACTGAATGCTGTAATTAAATCAAAAGGTGCTTTATCAAAGTATTAGTTTAAGGGTGTGCACACTTATGCAACCAGCGTATTGTATGATTTTTATTTTTTATATTTTCCCCTAACAGATTTGTTTGTTTTTCAATTGAATTGTACAGCTTATAGGTCACATTAAAGGTGGGAAAAGTTTTGAAATTATTTATTGTGGTCTCATTTTTTTATATCACAAAAACCTGGCATTTTAACAAGGATGTGTATACTTTTTATATCCACTGTAGATATGCACCAGTTCTCTGTCCCACAGTTCCTTTCCCATTATTTGGAAAAATGCCATAATAAAACCCATTCTTAAACTTTCATAGCCTAACCCTTCCTTTCTCATAAGACAATTAGACAATACTTCTCAACTGTCCAGATCTTTACAGAATGATTGAATTTTGCATCGTTTTGGTCTGTTCTTCATAAAATGTTTATTTTTCTGACAAATCGTTCCTATTTTTAAACCATTGTCCCTCCGTTATTTTAGTTTTATCAGGAGTTCTTGCATTTAGAGGTTAAGAGGCAAGCATTAGACCAATTCCCTTACATCCAGCACATTGGAAGTGAAAAAAGTAACTTACATTCATTTACCTGCTTACAGAAAGACCAGGACTTTCTTCTGGAAGTCCACATGATTTTTGAACTGGCCATAGCTCGATGACTAGCATCCTGATATTACGTCATGATATTCTAATAAGAATGGATACAATTTGACTTACAAGTAAGTGCTTGACATTACAAGGATTTTGATCTGTTTGACCACTGGTTCATTTGAGTAGCTGTTCTCCCAAACTGTATTAGCTGAAAAGCTCCCCAGTATTAAAATATCCTATCCCATCATTTTTTATTAAAATAAACTCTTCCCAATCAGATTCCTACTCATTTGTACACCTCATGATTCTGTCATGCCCCACTTGTTCATCTCCCTACTTATTTAGTTATTTATTCATTCACTTATGTATTGCTTTGCTGTTGATAGGTTGTCTAACTTTGACTCCTCACACATCTCTATAAACATTCATAAAGATATTCTAGCTACCTTCATTTGGTTGAGCTCTTCAGATATAATTCTTAACTTCTGCAAAGCCAGGATCTTTCACTCTGGCTATTTTTCCCACAGTTACAACCAGAAAACTCTTTGAAAACTACCCATTCATTCAAATATCAAGATTAATCTAATATCTTTCCTTCTAGCTTTAAATTAAACTGATTTCATCTAAAAGTCAACAAAATCTAATAGACAGGGAATCATTTGAGAAGAGAAGATGTACAATGTGTTAGAGTTGTTGTTGTCTTTCGGCTTTTCCTGGTTAGGGGTCGCTACAGTGGAACTCCGGTCCGCTAATGATCGGCAGTAGATTTTGATGAACGCCGAGGTGCCAACTCGACATTCACCCTTCAACGAAGGCACGCCCATTTATGCATGTCTTTTGAATGCCCACCGAACCGCGGGGAGGACATGCAGACTCCACACAGAAGGCACTCCCCGCACTCCAGCCGAGAATCGAACAGGAGAACCTCTTGCTGTGAGGCAATAACGCTACCGTTGCAATGTCTGTCAGAGTATGGTCTTCAGATCATTGTTACAGCCTTACAGATTAGATGAGCAAAAAGTCAGACCAGAGATTATGGAAATGGTGTGTTAGTGATTTAATAGTGGGAGGGGATGTAGAAGATTTAATCTGTGTACAGAATATTGAAGATGTGGGGAAGTTCAGAGGGCAGCTTATTTTTTAAGATAGCAAAGATAAAACAGGATAGAACTGAACCTCGAGAAACACATTTATGAAAGTTAACAGTAGAAGAAGTTGATGTGCAATTGTGACTTTTAAAGTTCTTTGAGAGAGGAAGCAATGCAACCAGCCACTGCCTTATTGCTTATACTGGTGGCAGTTAGATAGCTTGATCAGCAAGGTGGAAGGCCTTGGCTAGATCTTCAAATATAGTATATGTAAGTTTTTATTTAATCTGTAAAAGTGCATAAGGCAGTCATGGTACTATGGTTCAAAACTCATAATGACATTTGAATAATATGCAGTACTTGAGTGAGCATCCACTAATTTTTCAAGACCCTTACCTAATACTGGTTCTATGGATACGTCCCTGAAGTCCTATGCTGAGGATGGTTTAGATTTATTTTGAAGTATGCTAATAGGTGCTTGTTTTCAGAGAAGCAGAATCCTTCTACTGCAAAGGCAGCAGTTATAAATGGAATGTAGTGGTAGGATTTGGTGGTCATGACACAAAGTGTGGAACAAGTGTAAAAGTCAATCTAGGCAAGGAGGGCCTTCATTTGGTATGGAATCTAAGATTAATTCTGTGTCTTCTTTTTATTACAGTGAAGAAGTAGACTGGAACCTTCTGGGGAGTGTCTAGAGGGAGAGTAAAAAATAATGCTAGGATCGAAGAGATAAAGAAAAAAATGGGGGATTATTGAATTAACATAGAAAATATGATAGTGAGATTACTAGAAGTAGTGCTTATGGTTTATTTATTATTTTCCTTGAGATATTATAACAACAAATAATAAAGTTACTAGTTTCCAGAAAAGCTGAGTTTGTTACAAGGCAAAGGACTGTTGAAATCTATAGCTGGTAGGCACTGTGATGTCTCATACTTTTTTGACAAGCTTTCCAGTAGTGAGGAACCTATACTCATTTTAAGGACTTGATTTTTTATATTGTTTCCATATATACATCACTGTATAACTTTAAATAAAACAAATCGATAACCAGTCAAGCAATGATATGTCCTGCTAGGTTCCCTTCTTTTTAAACTGCTAAACCTATACTTTATTCATTACTCAGAGATAGTAACAACAGGAGGGTGCTGTAATTTTTTATTTAAAGCCAAAATATGCCCTATCTTTTCATGTCTCCATCACTTGGCTAGGGTATATCAACCATAGCTTCTCAGTTTTGTGTCTAAAAGTATAGGATTCTCTTCTACCTTACATCAGGAATAAAGTCCTTTACTCCTACTTCAGGAAAGGCCTAAAATGCCTATTACAAAGAGAAGATAAGTGTTAGTATGTCAGAAACACTTTAATGACTTAGACTCATACATTATTAAGTCCTTCATTACTGTGTTATATGTACTTCCAGAATTATTCTTAAGGATTACCATGGCACAGCATTATCAATGAACTGGATACTTCCTTCCATTTGTCTCACAGTTTGTACCCTATTCCTTATCTTGTCTATACACTTTATCGCCTCTCCTTTTTTCCTTCTTTAATCTTTCTCTATTCTTCTGCTTCTTAGTTTCTTTTCCTTAGTTACCATCTGTATTTCACTTGATGTTATAATTATACATACACATGATGGATTAGTCATATGTATGTATAACTAGATGGATATAGATACATGTATAGTAATGCATACTTGCTCATTATCAGTTTATTAGCTGATAATTGCACATCTGCTAATTGTATTTATTTGAACTTCATTTGCTGGATATTCAAATGTATTGATTATTATAGCAATAACCCATGGCTAGGTGTTGGTAATGCTGGATTTACCTACGGCTGGTGTGGTTTGGTCATGAGGGTGAGGACAGGTTTAGGTTGTTTTATACTGTATGTGCTATATTTTTCCTTTTTTTTTTGTTTAGCTATTTATTCAGTCTATCAGAAATGGGCACTATTGTTGAAATGTCCAGTCAGCATACTCATTTTGGAATATTAATTAGTCTGTACTATTTAGGTACATCTGTTTTTTATTCATTAATTATTGATATTGTAAATAATTGTAGATAACAGTTTGTAGTTGGCGGTAACATGATCGGATTGTTGTGCACATTTTAAGTAGCTGGTGGGGCTATAAGGGTTTTTATTTTGTATTGTTATGTGATAAAGCAAGGAACGCATGGTTCTGAGTGTCTGTAATTTTTAGTGTGTAATTTTTATTGCTTAAGGGCTTATCTGGTTTTGGATATCCAGTGTGTTGTTGGCACTCCCTGAGGTTGTCTGCACACAATATATTTGGTTTTACATACGAAAGATGTCCATATGCAAGCATGTGAGCTGCACTGTATTGCATATAAGAAAACACAGGTATATTTTCCACTTTTTTTTTTTTTTTTTTTTTTTTTTGCACGTACCTGATTTTCCTTGTATGTAGCTGTCTGATTTACATATGCCTATAGGAAAGTGAAGCCACTAAATTATACTTTTTTCTCTGGGATTTTTTCTCTTGATATATGCTTGATTTACAACAAGCATGCTGGTTGGGTTAACCAATCAGCATACTCATTTTTTGAATATTAACAATGTACCATTGTATAATGAGTATTCTGTTTTAGTTAACAAATTCAAATAAATAAGTAAATACACAAACAAATATACAAATAAATAATGAGGATAACACCTGAATGACCAATTAAATGCAGACATAAACAATATAAACAATCCTGCATTTTCTGCATCCAAGCATAATTTTTTTTGTTATTATATAATGGACTCATTTGCAAAGAAAATATGCACTATACTATGATATAACTTCCAGGGGAATGACTGGATTAGTCATATGTGATGGTGCTCATTTTGAGTACAGCAATTTGTGTGCCTTTTTGTTATCATTGTCATGAGCTTTATTTTTGTGATTGTAGTAAATCCTAACTTAGCAACCTTTCTTTGACTGTTAGCATGTTCTACTGTGTTGATGAATTTTCTCATAGAACAGTAGCTTTAAATATGTATTAAGGCAGAGTTTGTTTTTTTTTTTTGGTTATTTGGAGGAGGGTTTTTTTAACTTGCAAATGGTTCTTTTTTGTATTAGCAACAAGGAAAATAAGTTCCTTGAAATAAAAAAAAAATCAGCAATGACATTTTGTTTCATTTTGTCTTCCTTTTCATTGTAGGAAGTATATGGGATAATGTTATTAATAGGATGAAGAGAAATGTAACAAGTGCAGAGGAGAAAGCATTACTTATCCTTATAATATTAAGCCACAAATAAGTAAAGTCAGAAGTGTTACTCAGACTTTTCCAAAATGAGAAACCTGAATGCAACATATTATAACTTTCCTGGGCAAACCAATGGTTTTGAGTCTGCTTAGTTGTGGAAGTCACTATTACTGAGGAACAAGGTTGCTTTAGGTTGGGAATTTTTTGTTTACTTTTTTATGTAGCAGTGGGGAGAAAATTCCAGCTGTGTTTTTATTCTGTTTCGGTTCCTGCTGTGTTTTGTATCTTTAGTTATTTTATGTTTGTTATCTTGGTAATTGAACTGGTCCTTGAACCCATTTCATCTACAATCAGCAACAAAGTATACTGAAATGCAATGATCCAAATACATGCAGCTAAAACATATTACAATAGATACAAACGCATTATAGAAATATGCAAGCAGAGTAAAAAAAACTACATTTAAAAAATATGCACAATTCATAAAAAAACACTGCAGAAATATGTGGGTGGATTAAAAAATACATTAATATAGAAGTAGATTAAAATACACGCATAATGTAAAATATAATGAGTAAGTATAAAAAAATGTACACTAAACAGTATTTGGGTCAAGAGATGGACTGAGACAAATGTTAAGGGCAGTGAAAGAGCCTGAAGAGTAAACATTAATAAATGGTAAAAGTATTTGAATTTACTTTATTATAAGAAATTAAATTTATTTGAGAGCAATTTTGACACATTTAAATGATGCTAAAAAGGGATATGTAAGAAGCAAGTCTTATGGTATATTCTGCAGTCCAATGTACAGGGTCAAATAATCATAATGTCTTAAGTATAGTTGAATGAATAAGTGGAAGATAGGTATAATGTAGTACAGCAAAGAGGAGTTACATTATGTACTTAACATGATGTATTATTCCCTAATACGTTATACTATTTATTTATTTATTTTATTTTATTTATTTCATTTGTTTACCAGGAAAGTTCACTGGGCTTAAAAGAACCCATTTTTGGTGGAGGCCCGGGTAGAAAAGCTGCGACAAGAACATAGCTGCAGAAAAAAATAAATAAATAAACATTAATTGGTATAGAAGTAGAAACAGTGTTACACGTAGTGGTTACAGTAATACATACAGAATATATATATATAAAAGCAGGAATTTAGTTGATTGCCAGATTAATTCAGAGTGGTAAAAAAACAGACATAAATTAATCAGCATTATTGTACCAGTATCAACAAGTGATGAAAGAAAAAAAAATATGGAGAAAGTATCATCAATCACTAGTAATAAAAAGCCCCTATAGTGCCTTTTTTAGGCAAGGTTCAAATGACAAATTCACCACCATAACAGGAACAGGCAAGTAAAAACTGAGGGTAATGCTACTCAATGCTAGAAGTCTAAATCTCAAAATGCACTCACTCGAGGCACTCCTTAAAATGGAGAACATCAATGTCTGTGCAGTAACTGAGACCTGGTTCAAGACTCCAGAGAGCACCCTGCATTATCAGGCTATAACTCATACCACATTTTTGGTCATCTAACCTGGACCGGAACACCAAAGGCGGAGGTGTATTCATATTCATTAAGGATATCCACACCTCCAGGCTAGTTGCTCAGCATAATGCAGCCAAGGTTATCCAAGTGCAACTAACTCTGGGCAAAACTGCAATCCAGATTGTAGCCTGCTACAGATCCCCCACCATGCCCCAGGATTTCCACTTCTCTTTTCTTGATATACTGGAAAATATTGGGGTTCAATCAAACACCCTAATATTGGATGATTTCAACTACCCCACCATTAACTGGGAGAACTACTCATGTACCAACTCCTTCACTCAGTGCTTTCTGGAATTCATAAATTCCATTGCCCTGGATCAACTTATCCATACCCCCACCAGGGGTAACAGTATCCTAGACCTAGTCATTACCAACATGAGTGACCGGTGTTCCACACTTAAAGTCAACTCCTCGTTGGTCAGATCTGACCATAAGCTAATCACCCTAGATAACCACATTCCGCCCCCACCCCCCATTAAGGAAACCATGGTAAAATATTTCTCCAAAACCAACTTCCTGCTTCTTAAGACAGAAGTGGTGAACTTCATGACACCCATGCAGATGGGCAAAACAGTTACGACTGTTGAATCCTACACAAATGCACTCTATAAGCAATTACACAAGTGCATTGATCATGCTATCCCAAACAGAACTAAGACACTATCGTCCAAAAAAAGGAAACCAATCTGGTGGTCCCCTGCCATAAACAAACTCTACATCAGAAGGAAGAAATTGTTGCAAAAGAGAGTAAAATGCCATGCGTGGAGGAGTTCCTTGGTCAGCCTCAGCAAGAAGCTGAGATCCCTTATAAGATCCTCCAAAGCTAGCTATGAAAACAAGATTGCCACTGATTCTAATGACAACCACAAAGCATTCTATAGCTATGTCAAGAGTCTCAATGGCAACACCCAGATCTGCTCTGAGGTACAGCACAATGGCACAAATATTACAGAACCAACTGATATTGCCAAAATCCTGGCAGATAGGTTCAGTACTAACTTTACCACCCCTCTCACCCCTTAAAAGGGCCATATCTATATAGGAAGAATGCAGAGTCCCTGTAATCACAAATTCACAGGTAAAAGCAGCACTCTCTAAAGCCAAAAACACAGCATCCATGGGACTGGACAACATCCCAGGCTGCGTTTTACACAAACTTCAGAACGAACTGGCTTCCCACCTAAGCACCATGTTCAATCATAGTCTCACATCAGGCTTTGTGCCCACTGAATGGCTCACAGCAACAGTTATCCCACTCCACAAAGGGGGAGCCACCACTGATCCTGGGAACTATCACCCTATTAGCCTGACGAGAGTGGTCTGTAAGGCCATTGAACATATAATCATGGAATTCATAAACAAAGACATTGGTAACCTCCAAACTCTGGATCCCACCCAGTTCGGGTTTGTGAAAAGCAGATCATGCCTCCTGAACCTGGTCGACTTCTTTGAGGCAGTCACCAAAGCCATAGATGAGGGTAAGGTGGTTCACACAGCCTATCTTGACCTCGTCAAGGCTTTCAACACCATCCCCCATTCTGGAATTATAGCTAAACTCACTAAACTAGGTATAAATCCCTATGTCACAAGATGGGTTACCAACTGGCTCACTGACAGAACCCAAACTGTAAAAGTTGCAGACTCCAAATCTGACTTTAAACCAGTGACAAGTGGAGTACCACAGGGATCAGTCCTGGGACCTCTCCTGTTTGGTATCTACTTCTCTGAAGTACAGGCTAACACAAAAGGCCTCTGGCTATTGAAGTTCGCAGATGACTGCAAACTAGGAGCTATAGTCCAGTCCCCAAATGATGTGGACATCCCACAGAAGGGCCTCACTGAGACAGATGCCTGGTGTCAGAGCCATGGCCTCAAGCTTAATGCCAAAAAGTGCATTGTTATCCCCTTTGGTAAAAACTCTGTACCCATGAACTACCACATAGGCAGCAGTCTTCTTAACACCAAATGTGTGATAAGAGACCTTGGGACCCAGGTGGACAGTAGTCTCTCCTTTGATAAACACATTGCCACAGTAGTCAGGAAATCCTTCTACATGGCACACCTCATCACAAAAGGATTCTCATCCAGGAAAAAAGAGGTCATTGTTCCCCTCTACTCGACACTCATTAGACCCATTATAGAGTACAACGCCCCTTTTGGAATGTACTTCACAAGACATCTGCAGCAGCTGGAACAGCCACAGAAGTAGCTCACAAAGAGGATTACTGGCCTCAAACAGATGCCCTACACTGATCGTCTCAAAAAACTTCAGCTTTACTTTGTAGCATATCGCCTACTTTGAGGTGACCTCTGCCTAACATATAAAGCTATGTCAAACCCAGAGCTGTTGGACATGCTACACCTAAAGAAATCCCAGTCCCTCCAAACTACACGCTCTAGGGACCTAAACCTTGTCACCACAATAAACAGGACTTGCCGGAGGGATAGATTACTGTCCCAGAGACTTCCAATACTCTGGAATAAGCTACCCATCTATGTCAAGCAAAGTTCCTCATTAACACTCATCAAGAAAAATCTTGATGAGTGGATGGAAAATAGAAAATTCACCTCGGGTATCAGATCTGTGGCTCTGCTTGACAGGGGCACAGGAAATTAACTTTCTTGGGTTGGCGTAAGCCAGGGAACTTTGTTGGCTAGGCTTACTTAGGCCCTTGGGCCAATAGCCTAGTACCTACCTATGAACCTATGAACCTATAATATACGGAGAAGGAAGAGGTTAGGTTGTAGAGCAGGTACATAACTAGGAAGAGCTGAGATGACTTTTCAGTATTTGTTTGAAGGTGGTGGTGCTGCCCATGTTTCTTATAGAAGGCGGAAGCGAGTTCCAAAGTTTGGTGATGGTGAAGGAGTAGAGCAGTTGACCAGCTGGTAAGGTGGGCTTTTCTACTTTTAGAAGTAGATGATTTTCACATCTTAGTTGCCTGCTGGGTTGGTATTTGGCAAGTAGAGTTGAGAGAGCAGGACAGTCTGTGGGTTTGTAAATTATTTTGTGTGCTGTAGTTAGCTGGATGAATGAGAGATGGTGGGGGAGTTCCAACCATCCTAATTGTTTCAGTAAGTTACAGTGGTGGGATGAGAATTTGGCCTTGGTGGCAAATTTGGCTATTCTGTTGTAACACATATCACATTTGGATTTTGTAGAATTTTGGATAATAGTGAGGAGAGGGGGCACCATAAAGAAGAGAGGGTAATAAAAATGTAGTCGCAAGGGTTTGTCTAGCAGAGAGGCTAAGAAATTTCTGGTGCCTGTACAGCATTCCGAGCTTTTGGTGTGTTTTTTTGATGTTACTGTTTATGTGTAGGTCAAAGTTTAGGTTTTTATCTATAATAATGCCTAGTAATTTTGTGTGCGGGACAACTTCTACAGCTGTATTGTCTTGGGCTTGGATGCTAATGATTTTTTTTTATCTAGGGTAGTGGTTTTCTTAGTGGTAAAAATTACTAGTTTAGTTATTTTTTGGATTTAGGGCAAGATGATTGTTAATTATTCAGGATTTAGTAGAGGTGAGGGCATTCTGGGTGATCTGCTGGAGTTCAGAGCTGGAATTTTCAGTGCATATTATTGTAGAGTCATCAGCATACTGGATTACTGAGCATTGTGTGAGAGTGGTGTGAAAGTTGTTAATAAAGATACTAAATAAGACAGGACCAAGTATGGACCCTTGTGGTACCCCTGTGGAAGTACTTTGGAAGGGGAGTAAGACTGTTGCCATTTGGTGGATTGCTGCCTATTGGAGAGATAGCTATTGAACCACCATAGGGTAGGTGGGGAAATGTGGAGGGTAGATAGTTTAGACAGGAGGATAGTGTGGGAAATGGTATCAAAAGCTTTGGAGAGGTCAAGGAAAAGAGAAGCAATTATTTTACCAGAATCCTGTTCCCGGTTAACTGTATCAAGGAAGGAGAGGAGGGCTATAGTGGTGCTGTGTCCTGGTCTAAAACCATACTGACTGGGTGACAGAATTAGATTTTCAAGCAGGTGGTTGAAGAGTTGGGCATGGATGCATTTTTCCAGTATTTTAGGGAGGGGTGAGAGAATAGCTATGGATTGAAGGTTTGTGGTGTCTGCGTTGGTGCCACCTTTGTGTAAGGGAAGAATGAATGCTTTTTTCCAGATGATTGGGACAAGGGACTCTTTAATTGATCTGTTAATGAGTATGCTGATGGGATAAGCTATAGAGTTTACAGCTAGCTGCAGGAAGTGTGAGGGTAGAGTGTCAGGGGCTAGAGTACAGGGTTTAAGCTTAAGTAAAAGTTTTTTTATTGTGGCAATGGATTTGGGGAAGACTTTTAGGTTAGAGTTGTGTGTAGGATTGTTTTCTGGGATGGTTTGGTCAATTGCTGTCTTGGTGGTGGTGGTGTTAACTGTAGGAATGGTGGTGGTTAGGTTAACTATGGTGTCAGTGAAGTAGGAATTGAAGAGGGTGGCAAGTTCGGTAGATGTTTTGTGTGGGTCAGGGGAAGGGTTGCTTTAAGAATCTAGATGTAATAGATGGTTGATGGAGAACCAGAAATTTTGGGGATTATTTTTATGTTGGCTTTGTAGGTGAAGACAGTGGGCTTTTTTATAATTGGTTATTAGATGTTTTGCCTGGCTACTGAGTTGCTTGTATTGTATTAGAGTTGTAGGGCCTTTGTTTTTCTGCCACGATTTCCATATTTTATCCCTTGTGCACATGACTTCTTCCGTGGATTTTGAGAGCCAGCTTGAATGGTTATGTTTTATTCAGTTTTGGCGGGTGGGTGCTTGCCTATTTAGGATGTCTAGGAATGTTGAGTTAAAGAACTCAACAGCCTCGTTAAGTGGCAGGGATTTGAGACGTTCCCAATTTACTTTAGCTAAGGTTTCATTAAATATGGATGGTTAGAACTTAGTCAAATTTCTGGTTGATTTGTACTGGAGTTGCCCTGGGGTTGGGGTGGTTTTGTGTAGGATATATGCTGGGTGGTGGTTGCTAATGGTATTAGGTAGTATGCCTGCAGTGATGATATTGTTAGGGTGGGACACTAATATTTAGTCTATTGCAGAGCCCCAAATGTTATTTTTGTGGGGTCTGGTGATGTCTTCAGTTAGTTGGGAGAAGTGGTAAAGGTTTATATTTTTTGAACAATTGTTGTGGGCAATGTCTAGCCAATCAATGTTTATATCATCTAAGATGATGGTTTCATTATCTATGTTTTGTGAAGTCCAGACAAGTATGTTTTCTAATATTGGTAAGTTGTCTCCTGGAGGAATATACAGAGCAATTATGCAAATGTTTTTATGGCTGTTAAGTTTTAATATAGAGATTAGTACTTCAGCTGGGGAGACATTGGGTGTTGGTTTTGAGTAGGGAATTAATGTATATTTGCTAGGGAAGAGTATTGCTACTCCTCCTCCTCTCTTGTTTGGCTGATCAGCTCTCAAGCATGAGTAGCCTGGGGGAAGAAACTCAGTGCCTTTTACATATAATTTCAACCAAGTTTCGGTAGCTGCTATAATATCGGGGTTGTTTTGTGAAATCAATGCCTGGAGTTCAGGTATCTTGTTTATAAGGCTTTGGAGATTTATGGTTGACAGCAGGAGAGATTTTCTAAGTTTGCTAGGGCTGGGGAGGGTTGGACCTGGGTTGGGATGTACATCACCACATGGAATATAATGCTTTGCCAAATTATGTGAGTTATACTTAGTTTTTTCTTGAAAATGGTATAGTTGCTGCTTGTGGTGTGATAATGGGGGTGTCTGTTGAGAGGTAGAATTTTTACTTTGGATAGTACAGAGAGGTATTAAGTGTGAATAAGCTAGGGTGGATGTTTGAGTAACTTGGTAAATGTGGGTTATGTGTGGCGGTTGTACAGGTGGATGTGGGAGGTATGTTGGGTATCTGGAAGGCGGTGATTATTATTATTAGGACAGAGAGCATAAGTGAGAGAAGTGAGAGCATAGACAAAATAATGAGGGACATAATGGTGGTTGAATGCAGTGTGGTAACACTATATGGCCCTATTTAGAATGGGTGGGGAGGCAGATTAGTTAAGAGGTAAGGTATGGCTGTAGGGAATAATTAAAGAGGTTATAGGATAGGTGGAAGAGAGGTGTGGGAGGGGTAAGGTTAGGTATAAGGATGATGTTGTGGGGGGAGGGCGGGGATGGGGGCAGGGTGGGGGGGCAGAGTGAGAGTAGCGAATGGAGCGGGTCCAGCCCCACAGGAAGAAGGGCTGAAAAACTATCAGTGTAAGGTGAGGAATAAGCTTAAAAATATCAGTATCTAACAAAAGACTGATCTGAGTAGCTGTGGAATACTTTAAATAATTATCACTGCAAGCACACAAACAGGGTTGTTTGGCAGTTATAGAGAGAGTTGTGATTAGTATAGAAACTATAATGAAAGTAAAAGCAAGACTTTACCAAATTAAACAGTAAATGCTTGGGACTGGAACACTGTGTGAGGGTAAGGCTGATTCAAGGTATTATGGCCCAATCTAGTGGTAATTGGCTGGATCCCTTCACTGTTGTTGTGCAGACACCTTTAAGCCTCAACACTTTACAAAACCTAAATTGCAATTCACCTATTACAATAGAAAAGCTGGAGGGAGTCAGGTTCTTGCTTCCCAGAGGTGTTGCTTAGTTAAGATAGCCAGCTTCAGTGGAGAAGATAGATATTGCTTTATGCAGTTAATCCCAGGTGTGTGTGTGTGTGTGTGTGTGGGGGGGGGGGGGGTCCACGCAGGAAAGAAACTTGTGCAAAGTGGAAAATAAAGGTAAATAAGGCAGAATTAGTGCGAATGTTACAATAATGTGAAGTGGAGAGCATGAAAGGAATAGAGATGGAGAGTAAAATTAATTATATTGCATACATTATAATTTATTATATTGCATACAGTATCAGCTCTGAAAAACCAGACTAACAGCAGTAACATACCAGTCCAGTGATAACAGATGTATAATTCAGTAGTGAATACACACAGGATATAATGCACAAAGCAAAGTATGGCTGTTCTAGGACAATAATTCTAGAGTTATTTTATTCAGTATGAACTAACAGTTACATAAACTGTGTTCACTTAGCCTTCTATAAAACCAATTGTAAAGTCCAGCCTGTAAGTCTTCTAAGTACAGTAGCATGCCATAGGAATGCTTATAAATGTAATCAGAACATGAATAACCTCTGCAAAACAGCAGGATGCCTGACTGATATTCAACAATTACTAGCGAGGAAGAGATATTTCTAAGATATAAGTAATAAAAGAAGGAATACAGAATAATTAGTTTTGCAGTCCAAGTTTAGAATTGGGGGAAGAGGTAAAAAAGTACAGCTAGCAATATTTTTTCTGTCAAGAATGATCATTTTAGAATGAGCTCCCAGTTTGGTTACTGTTCAGTTGATATAAACATTTCAGAATATTAAAAAGGTACTTTTGTTTTATCAAATACTTTCTATAGCAGGAAGACAAGCCTGTTCCTTTTTGCATTACAAATATAATAATTTATTTCCGTTAGACACACAATGCTTATGTTAAAGAGGTAATTACTTCCAGTATTGTCTGGAGTGGGAAAGCAAGCCATTCAGTTTAAACCATGAGCTGCCACTTCTACATACAATTCTGTCTGATGGATCAATAACATTTCTGGATTCACTGTAACAATAATCTGATCACACACCATTTCCAGAGATATCAGTAACTAGCACACAGTTTGGACTTGTACCTTAAATTAAGTGCTCGGTTGTGTGTACCCCATGTGTCTAAAAAAGTGAATTAAATCGATTAGATTTCAGACATGTTTAACGCTTTCTCTGATGCATAACAGCTTTGCAGTTTTTTTTTTTTCTAGCATGAATGAGACAATCACTTTCATAGTGTTCTTACTACTGAAAAGCCAGATAACACTAACATAACCTAGATTACAGAAAGTGTCTTTCAGTGGGTGGTCAAGAGATGTGATTACTTTTATTAAGTGTTTGACAATGATATTTAACTAAATGTATTGCATACATGTTTGGCAAAATTTGTATTTAAGATGCTTCTGTGAGTCTTTTTCTCAGTAATTTTAACAGATATGTATCCGCGAATTTATATATAAATAGTTCATAAAATCAGATGAAGTTAACATCCTTATGAGGAAGTAAGCATTTATGATTTCCTAAAATTAAATTGACTTACTGCATTGTACAATACATTAGATCCTACTGTCTATTCATAGATTCATAGATTGTTACTTGGCTAATGACCCAGGAGGCCTTTCTAAGACTAGCCAAGTTTTCCCAAAACAATAATGACGTCCTATATCCAAACAGGATATTGAGAACCAGGCATTTGTAAGCTAACTCTGTCCATAAGGGACATGGCTGCCAGACATGGTATAAATTTCCTATTTCCAATCCATTGGCCTAATTTGTGCTTAAACTGAGTAAAGTATATCACAGCTGGATTCTAACCCTTAATCAGCTGTGTTCTTTATCTAAATTCATTGCACTTACACCTTGTGCCATGCAGATAGTGGATTGAACTATAACATACTTTTTCTCATTGTTTATTAAACACTGCTGGTACGTTAGCTCAGTGATTTATTTATTCTTGTTTACTACTTAAAAATCAAATAAAAGTAAACACAAAAAGAAGACTGCAGTGACTTTTTTTATCATATCCAGATGGATTATACAAAAGTTCTTATAAAACATGCACCATATCTTAAAACAGTCTGTGCCTCACTTACATTGCATTCATATTTTATGTACAGCATCAACTATTATTTGAAAACACAGATTTTCAAAATGTCTTTTAGAGGGGATTAACTAACACTAAGTTGTTCACAAGATGCTTCCTGTCTTTTATTCTCACCATAGACAGATGCTTCAAGGGCATCAAAGGTCCTGGTCAGGACATCCTAATGTGAAAAACAAATCTTAAGACTGTAAGAAACAAGACAAGCGTCATACAGGAAATCAGTTTGTAGCATTCTAGAATCAGCTTTTCTTCAAAGTTCTTTCTTCCTTGAAGGTCAGCCCCATACTCCTTCATAGTTATTCACAGCTGAAGGTCCCTGGGCTTGAGAAAATGTAAGTTCAGCAAACAGTGTCTTATCTATCATACTCTGTTTCCCTTTTTATTTAAGTCTTCAACAGTTGCAAACACATGAACAACTAGCTGCTAGTCATCTCATACTGAGTCAAGGAGAAAAGATCTGTCAGTGTAAAAGTTGAAAATGTATTATTAGCATTACTCATGCAAAATACCGCACAATTATTACTTTTTTAGTAATATCCAACATCACTTCACATGGGTATTCTAAAGAAGCTATTTTATGATAAATATATGACATTTTAGTTCTTTAAGACCATTAAAACAATTTAACCTGAAAAGAAAATTAATGTTTTTAAGGATGGATATATCATATAAACTAAGACAGACTAATGACAATTATGTCTTGCTTCAGAATGCAACAAAAGTTCTAACAAATTTAGAATGCCCAGACATAATAATACTAATAGGGCTCAATTAAGTTATTTTGATATTTTATATATTGAAACAGTATTGCATTATTAATTTATGTATGTCAGAATAAAGTGTGTCAAAGGCAGATAACTTTGTGCATAGCATGGCAGTATTGGAAGGGATAGTGATTGGTTGACTGATTGTGTGATTGATTGACTGATTGATTGAATGATTAATTTATGGTCTAGAGACCATTTTCAACCATGACACAGGCCATGGGGAAAATAAATTATAATTTGTGCAACTACAGTATTGTTCTAAACAACATTGCCAAATTGTATACATTAATCAAATGCAACTTTGCAACAGATTATTTGTAGCATCATAGGAATTACAAAGCAAGTAAGTCATGGGACCATCATGTCTCTGATATATTACTAAGGAAAGAGGCTTGTTTACTTTTTGTGTATGAAGCATTACAGACAAAGGGGAAGAACAATGATGTAATGATGAAATATGTATTATGAATATATGTATTATGAATATATTGCAATAAGGAAAGGTTTGTTTGTTTTCTATTGTTATATAAAAAAGTTGCACTTTATTCATCTGCTTTTACTGTATTTATGTTTTTTCCTACTTTATTGCATTTATTCTGCTGCATTTATTACTGATTGTTAGTAGCCTGATTAAATTGGAACTATTATTCTAAGCCTTTGGTTGAAGCACTTGGGCTTCAGACCAGTTGTTTTACATTAAGAAGGTTTGTGGTCTGCACTGTTGTGGCAGGACAGGTAGCTTACATCCTTCTAAATTGGGAGTTGCTGATTGAAGGCTTAGTGTCTGTTATTCTAAGAGTGTATTAGTTCTGGTTTAAGCACTTGGGCTACAGGCCAGTTATTTCACAGCAAGAAGGTGTGGTCTGCACTCTTGTGGGAGGATAGGGTAGATTTTCCCCTTCTGAGCTGGGTGTTTCTGGTTAAAGGCTTGTTGTGCCTGCTTATCTGAACTGTTTCTTTCTGAAATTAGTATGCCTTGTTTGCTGTAGCATAGACTAAATTTAGAGTACTGAATCTAGCTTTGTTTATATGACTTGAGCACTAATCCAGCCCGTCTTTTTTTGGAGAAGGTTTCCCTGCACCCTAGTGGCAGGAGTGTGCAGTTAGAACTTGTCTGATCGAAGACTGCTGGAACAGGGCTCAGTTTTTAGCTTTTTATTGGTTAATTTGTTTAAATCAGTTTGCTCATTTGCTACTGTTATATTAAAAGAAATACACTTTATGCATCGCGACTTAGCTAAGGTTATACTATTCCTGGCACCATAAAGTCTGCTCTTCAAATTTTCCCTTAGAACTAGTCAGTTGTTTAGTTTTAGCACTCAGATCTATTTCTTTGAGCTCAGCACTTATTCAGAGCTCATTGTAAGCACTAAATAAGCTACAAATTACTACAGCACCCAACTTTACTCACTTGTCTAGAGGAAAACAATTTTTAGTACTTAAATAAGCACCTATCCACGCATGTCTAAGGGTCAGCTCCCGGTGTTTTCTCCTGTCTGCCTGATGAATCTGGGTGTCTTTGGGCAATGCAGCAATTGCCTAATGTATACAAACAACCCTCACCTCCTACCACCCAACACTACAACCTGTGAGAGATGCACTTATATAGCCAAACTGGAAGCAAAGCTCTCTTCACCCAAGAATGGAATAGACAGTCAAGAAGAGAAGGTAAACACTTGCACCACACCACACTCATCACATAGTCCTTCAAAACCTACACCACAAAAACACACACATAGCAACACAAAACACACACCTACATTCATGGTGGCTGTCAATAAAAATCTGCTCAAGCAACAGAGACCTCCAAAGCAGAAATGCATGCAACCTTCACCCCCCCAACACAACCCAAATGACACATAGCCCACAATCTTTGTGTGCCACTCAACCACAGCCCATAAGGCATAACAATGTACCCAACACTCTAGTCATAGGTGACTCTATAGTCAGGCACACTGATGTTCCACTCACCAGGCTAAACAAGGAAAAAGTTACTGTCAGCTGCCTGTCGGGTGCCAGGATCTGCCACATAATGCACACACTCAGGTCACTCCACAAGTACAAATATGACTCTGTCATTGTCCATATTGGTGAGAATAACCTAAGATGTACCTCCCTGGACTAAATGAAAAGAGATATGGAGGAGCTGTCCGATTTTGTAGCCAGGCAGGTATGACCCTAGCCCTGAGTAGCATCCTGCCAGCACCCAGAATGATACCACAGTACAAGGACAAAATGATTGACTTCAACAATTGGCTAAGCTTCTGGTGTCATTCTAAGGGGATCCAGTATCTGTCTGCCTGGGATGACATGATCAGCAGACTATGATGCTTTGCCAGACATGGCCTGCACCTGTCGCCCTTGGGATTCCGGATACTGGCTAAGGCTCTTGCCACCCCTATAGTGCCTTTTTTAGGCAAGGATCAAATGACAAATTCACCACCGTAACAGGTACAAGCAAGCAAAATCTGCGGGTAATGCTACCCAATTCTAGAAGTCTAAACCTCAAAATACACTCACTCGAGGCACTCCTTAAAATGGAGAACATCGACATCTGTGCAGTGACAGAGGCCTGGTTCAAGGCTCCAGAGAGCACCCCTGCATTACCAGGCTATAGTTCATACCACACCTTTCAGCCACCTAACCTAGATTGAAACACTAAAGGTGGAGGCATGTCCATATTCATTAAGGATATCCACACCTCCAGGCTAGTTGCTCAGCATAATGCATCCGAGATTATCCAAGTGCAACAAACTCTGGGCAAGACCACAATCCAAATTCTAACTTGCTACAGATCCCCCACCATGCCCCAGGATTCCCATTCCTCATTTCTTGATACACTGGAAAATATTAGGGTACAACCCAACACCCTAATAATGGGCAATTTCAACTGCCCCACTACTAACTGGGAAAACTACTCATGTACCAGCACTTTGGCTCAATGTTCTCTAGAATTCATAAATTCCAATGCCTTGGATCAACTTATCCACACCCCCACCAGGGGCAGCAATATCCTAGACCTGGTCATTACCAACATGGGTGACCAGTGTACCACACCAGAGGTCAATTCCTCATTGGTTAGATCTAACCACAACCTAATTAGCCTTGAAATCCACATCCCTCCCCCACCCCCTATTAGGGAAACCACTGTAAAACATTTCTCCAAAGCCAACTTCATGCTTCTTAAAACAGAAGTGGCAAACTTCACAACACCTGTGCAGACCGACAATAGAGGTACGACTGCTGAATCCTACACAAATGCACTTTATAAGTACTTACAAGTGCATGGATCGTGCTATCTCCTAACAGAACCAAGATGCTATCCTCCAAAAAAAGGAAGCCAATCTGGTGGTCCCCTGCCATAAACAAACTCTACAACAGAAGAAACAAACTGTTGCAAAAAGAGTAAAATCCTGTTACTGGAGGAGCCCCCTGGTCAGCCTCATTAAGAAGCTGAGATCCCTCATAAAATCCACCAAAGCTAGTTATGAAAACAAAATCACCACTGCTTCTAAAGACAACCACAAAGCATTCTATAGCTATGTCAAGAATCTCAATGGCAACACTCAGATCTGCTCTGAGTTATAGCACAATGGCACTAAATATACAGAACCAACTAATATTGCCAACATCCTGGCAGATAGGTTCAGTGCTAACTTTACCCCCCTCA
The DNA here is from genome assembly GCF_019279795.1 of Protopterus annectens. Classification (NCBI taxonomy): domain Eukaryota; kingdom Metazoa; phylum Chordata; order Ceratodontiformes; family Protopteridae; genus Protopterus; species Protopterus annectens. The sequence goes on along the minus strand of NC_056726.1, from coordinate 640,001,401 downwards.
CCCCCTAAAGTGTCCATCACTATACCGGAAGAATGCAAAGTTCCTGTAATCACAACTGCACAGGTAAAAACCACACTCTCCAAAGCCATGAAGACAACATCCATAGGACCTGACAACATTCCAGGCTGCGTTCTACATGAACTACAGAATGAACTGGCAACCCATCTAAGCATCATGTTCAATCATAGCCTCACCTCAGGTTTTGTGCTCACTGAATGGTGCAAAGCGATGGTTATCTCACTCCACAAAGGGGGAGCCACCACAGACCCCAGGAGCTACCTCCCCATTAGCCTAACAAGCCTGGTCTGCAAGGCCATGGAACATATCATCATGGAACTTATAAACAAAGACATTGGTAATCTCCAAACTCTGGACCCCACCCAGTTTGGGTTTGTAAAAGGCAGAGCATCACTTTTTGAAGCAGTCACCAAAGCTGTAGATGAGGGTAAGGTGGTCCACACAGCCTATCTAGATCTTGCCAAGGCTTTTGATACCATCCCCCACCCTGGAATTATAGATAAACTCACTAATCTAGGTATAAATCCCTATGTCATAAGATAGGTTGCCAACTGGCTTACTGACAGAACCCACACTGTGAAAGTAGCAGACTCCAAATCTGACTACAGACCAGTGGCAAGTGGAGTACCACAGGGCTCAGTCTTGGGTCCTGTCCTGTTTGGTATCTACTTTTCTGAAGAACAGGGTAACACACAAGGTCTTTGGCTAATGAAGTTCGCAGATGACTGCAAACTAGAAGCCATAATTAAAACTCCTAATGATGTGGACATCCTACAAAAGGGCCTCACTGAGACAGATGCCTGGTGTCAAAGCTATGGCCTCAAGCTCAATGCCAAAAAGTGCATTTTCATCCCCTTTGGTAAAAACTCTGTACCCATGAGCTACCACATAGGTACTTAACACCAAAAGTCTGATAAGAGACCTTGGGACACAGGTGGACAGTAGTTTCTCCTTTGATAATCACATCGCCACAGTAGTCAGGAAATCCTTCTTCATGGCACACCTCATCACAAAATGTTTCTCATCTAGAAAAAAAGAGGTCATTGTAGCCCTCTGCTCGTCACTCATTAGACCTATTATAGAGTACAACGCCCCTTTTGGTATGTACCTCACAAGACATCTACAAGACATCTACAACTGGAAATACCTCACAAAGAGGATTACCGGCCTCAAACAGATGCCCTATGCAGACCGTCTCAAAAAATTCCAGCTTTACTCCATCGCATATCGTCTACTCAGAGGCGAGCTCTGCCTAACATACAAAGCTATGTCAAACCCAGAGCTGTTGGACATGCTCCACTTAAAGAAATCCCAATCCCTCCAAGCTACATGCTCTAGGGACCTAAACCTTGTCACCACAATAAACAGAACATGCTGGAGTGATAGATTCCTGTCCTAGAGACTTCCCATACTCTGGAACAAATTACATATCTATATCAAACAAAGCTCCTCATTAGCACTCTTCAAGAAAAATCTTGATGATTGGATGGGAAATAGGAAATTCACCCCAGGGATCACCTCTGTGGCTCTGGTCGACAGGGGCACAGGAAAATAATTTTCTTGGGTGGTGAAAGCCAGGGTACCTTTTTGGCTAGGCTTGTATAGGCCCTAGGGCTGATAGCCTAATACTTACCTATGAACCTATGAACCTATGAACCTATGAAATGTTTATTGTTGTTATAAATAATGGACTAATAATATTTTTCTAGAATATTTTAACAATTAAGTGATTGTTTAAATAATTGATTTGGCTAATCTATTTATTTTTCAGACTGGATCTCTTGAATATTGTAGTAGTAATTACGTTATGCTGGTTAGAAAATTGAAGGTTTGTAGTCAAGGTGCTAGTTATATTGTTTTTTAAGATATTTAATAAAGAAGTTTTTTAAGCTTAAAAGAAGGGTTGCCAATGGTTTTGTACTAAGTGAGGCAATTTGCATCTTGATGATATATACCTCTTAATGTATTTCCCGCTAAAGGTTGGGTAAAGCTTGTTAGGTGAGGGGTGACTTTGTGGATAATTGTCCAATAATTCTGTTAGATTTACTGCACATCAACAAGTCCAATGGCACCAGAAATACTCAGTCTAGGGATCTAAACCTCCTCTGTACCTTCAGCAGAAAGATTTGGAGGGACAAGTATAACTTGCACAGGATACTGCTGCTCTGGGACAGACTCCCCATCTACATTAAACAAAGTTCAACACTGCTCATATACAAGTGCAACTTAGATTTATGAATGGGAAACAGGAAATACACTCCAGGGCTGCCCATGTACTACTAATGGACAGAGGCAGCTCTTAAATGCTATATCCCATGCATAGGTCCTCTCATATTATTTTTGGTACGATCCCAGCTATTCCCATTAGGAGTAATATATAACTATCAGCCATGGGATGTGTAAGGCCAATCTCTAACCAAATGAGATAGGTTAATTCTAGTGAAAAAAAGAGCGAACTTGACTAGCCTTGTATTTACCTATGAACCTTCTTCTTCTTCTTTCGGCTTTTCCCGGTTAGGGGATGCCACAGCAGACCACCTGTCCACTCATGAGTGGCAGTGGAGTTTTACAGTGTCGAGTTGCCAGCCCAGCACCCAACCTTCCACAGAAGGCCCACACAAGCACACACTCATGCCTAGGGACAATTTAGTGTGTCCAATCCACCTACAGCATGTCTTTGCGATATGGAAGGAAACCGGAGAACCCAGAGGAAACCCACACAACCACAGGGAGGACATGCAGACTCCACACAGAAGGCACCCCAGGCAAGGATCGAACCGAAGAACCTCTTGCTGTGAGGTGGCAATGAACAGCAAATCCAGGATTTTTCTAAGTGAGCAAATAGAAGTTTTTTAAATTGTAGTATGGTGCAGATGGAAGTGGGTAGTATTTTCCATATTTTAGGAATGATGTTAGAGAATAAGGATTCTCCAACTGAGTTGTTAGCTTTGGTGGATTTAACTAGGAGTTTGTCACTAGGGCAGAGTGTTCTAGTGGTGGTGTATGGTTGAGCTGGGGTTTTATCTGGTTCATGGAGTATTTTATGGGCGAAGGCTAGTTGTTTGTATTGGACGAGCTGAAGACGTTCTAGCCAGTTTAGTTGTCTAAGGGCTGTGCAATGGTGTGTTTTGTAGGAGAAGTTTGTAGAGAATTTGGCTATTTTATTGTAACACGATTCTAGTTTAGAAAGGTCTGATTTGTGTAGGATGGTTAGGTACTTACTTATGAACCTATGAACCAATAATCATGGTTTGTATTGAAGGATGTGAAGGCATCACTCATTCTGTTAACTGTTCAGATAAGGAGTAAACACTGAGCAATAAATCTGTCCTTCTAGAATATTTTATTTATATGCTGGTGGAAATTCTAGGGTAGGTATTTGACATGCGGAGATGTAAGAGATCAAGGAAGGTTGGGTCATCAATGGCAAGGAATGTAATCAACGATCATTAAGTTAGTCTATAAAAAAGGAAGATAGAGAAAAGGTGTCAAGTCTGTATTGGTCTTTTTAACCAGTAACCCTTTATATGAGGAACTTCTGGGGCCTTCCAAGCTGTCCTTGGACAGGGTACATACCAAAGGGGGCATTATACTGTATAACTGGTGCAATAAAGGCAAAGTAAAAAGGAATGATAACATCCTTTAATGTATATAAGATAGATTTAGATATCAATTGTCCTAAATAGAAGGATTTTCAGACTACTGATGCTATGTAGTGGTCAAAATAGATGGACTTATTAACCAAGGTTCCATTTACAAGACTGTCATCTCTGTTTAGAGTGGGATTCTGGCTAGACGGTAGGTGGGGTGAGACCTTTTTCCAGACATGAATTTACTACACTGTTTACATTTAATTTAAGTTCTTTTGTAGTACACTTTTGATTAATAAGGAATATATCTTCCTTATAAGTTCATAGATTACTAGGCTAATGGCTTAACAGGCCTTATAAGCCTAGCTTTTTTACCCAAATTTTACCCAATTTTTGATCTCTAAGGGCAAGAGAATGGTTTAGGTTTCTGCCTTTGCCTTTGAGTATTTTACTGACTGCCCTGTCCATAAGGGACATAGGTGCCACCCCCAGGAGTGAATTTACAATTCCCCATCTATTGATCCAAACTGCATTTGAAGAGGATCAAGGAAGAGCTTTGCTTTAAATGAATAGGAAGTCTGTTCCAAAGAAGGGGTAATCTCTGAGACACATATCTGTCTCTCCAGCATGTTTTGTACATGTCACAGCCCAAGGTTAGATCCTAAAGTCAGGTGGTCCTTATGCAGTTTGTCTTGTGAATATGTAGCAGTTCTATCAGGGCTGGATTTAAGAATACCTTGTAGGTTAGACATAGATGACCCCTTAATAGTAGGTAGAAAATATAGTAAAGGGATAGGACTTTTACTGGATCCACATAAGACATATTGTTTACATCCTGTATTTGTTTAAGAAACCTCTGAGGCCGCTACAGCTATTTTAAGTCCCTGATCAAGTACATGCCAAAAGGTGCATTGTACTTGATTATAGGTCTGATGTGGGCTGAGTACAGTGTGATTATAACTTCCTTGGATCTGGATACTATGCACTTACTTGGATGCTGCGCCACATAGAAGGACTTCCTCCCTACTGTGGACACATGGTGGTCAAAGTTCAGGCTACAATCTATCTGTGTACCTAGAATCTCTCACCTCTGAGTCCACTCTTAGGAGTGTGCTATTAATATTGTAATTTTCAGGTATATTTGACTTCCCAAAGGGTATAATAATGCAGTTTTTGCATTTAGTTTAGTCCAAGGCTCTGGCACCAATCATTTGTCTGATGCATCATGTGGAGATCAGACAGAAACACCCAACTTGCAGTCATTGGCAACCTTCATTAGCCATGAGTCTGGGTTAACAGACTGAAAGTTGGAGAACAGATGCCAAAAAGGAAGGGTCCCAGCACCAAGTGGTTAGATACACTGATAGTTACTTTCTTAAAGACTGAGGAGGCACATGCTGCTTTATCTGTGTGGGTTCTATCTTTTAGTCAGTCTACTGTTTACCTAGCCATGTAAGTATGCACATTTAGGTGTCTTAGCTTGCTACAATACCTGTATGGGGAATAGTATCAAGTGTCTTGACATGGTCCAAACAGGGATAAGTTGTGAGCACTGAATGATCACTGCCTACAGCATCTGTCACTTTCTCAAAGAAGTTCACTAAATTTAGCAGACAAAACCTCCCTTTGACAAACTTAAACTGCTAAGGTTCTAGGTGTATGAGATTTTTGATATCCCAGTTTATGAAGTTAGACATGATGTGGTCTATTACCTTGCAGATTTCACTAACTAGATTTCACGGGCCTATTGTGGGGCTGACCTTAAGAAGGAGCACAACAACAATAATCAACCTACTTCAGTGACATAGCCTGTGGCTAAGCATAAATTAAACAAGTTTAGGAGGTTTTCCATGAAGGTATGTTTGGCGCAGTTTTATAGGTATCTGTGTAAGCTGTCTGGCCCTATGGCAGTGGCATTTTTCTTTTTCTGAGTACACATTTAGGATGCATTCCTTATGATCTTAAGGAGTTTACTAGAATCAGGGTTTTGCAGAATTTCCATGAAAGTGAAAGTTTGGTCTAATATTATCTGGAAGTATATTAGCTATCTCTTTTGGATAAGAATAGGTAATGCCATTTTGGATTAGTTCTGAACACTGCTGAGCAGTTTTGCTTTATTTTCTAGTGCATCTAAATAATGAGTTTTAATTGTTCTTGGCTTCAGATAGTAGCTTCAGTTTGTGTTTAGGTTTGGACTTCCTGCTTGTATATTTTAGCTCTTTGCTGACACTTTGAGTAGAGTCTTTAATGTGAGTATCTTTAGATTTGTTATAGTAGTTAAGAATATTTTTTTCCCTTTTGAGATAACACTTATTTATACTGTTGGACCACCAAAGTGGTTTAAGTTTTTAATTTCCCATATAGTTGGTTCTAGTGGGAACTACTAGATCTAAACATTTTTCATGTATCCCATGCTCATCCATGCTGGCCCTATTAGGACAGACCACATTCTCTAAGTGAATTCCTTCAGGAATACAGATGAGGCTGCATTGGGGCTGATGATATTATAAGAACATTTTGAGAGCTCATCTTAGACTTTGAGCAGGTTTGCACTTTAAAGGCCTTAAATTCAGATGTGCTCACTTGGATAGTATTTCAGATTTTAAAGGAGCAGTTTACTAGTTTGTGGTCAGATTTAACCATGGGTGTTTTTTTTTTTATGGGAGTGGTTTATGAGGAGGATATGCTGGGAAGGAAGAGATTAAGAACATTATACACTCATAGTGAACTAGAGAATTGTTATTTATTACGGCTAGGACTCTGTTGACTTACACAACTTCTGAAGTATGGGTGCATCAGTTTAAGAAGGGATAACTGCAATCATTGGGATTCCCTTTATTAAGGTATTGGTACTGAAAGCTTAAGATATCAGTTATTATGCATATTGAAGAAAGTACATTTAGGAAATTCTCTTGAGCATCCACAGATAAGGTGGGCATCCTGTTGCTGGCAATAAAATAATTTGTTTAGGGCAATTTTTAGTTCAATGAGTTACTATTTTGGATCTCTGGTAATCTGCCTAGAGGTGATTTGGGTTTTGGCAAATATGGACGTGACCTCAAAGTTTCTTTGATGTCTGAATTCATGGGAAACTCAGGTAAGGAAGGAGTGCTGTTTTTACCACAGAACCAAGTTTTAGTTACTTTACAGAGATGGATGTGTTCAACTTGCAAGAGAGCCTCAAGATCAGACAGCTTGTTATTAAGACTTCCAACACAGAGAATAGCAACTTTGGTATATGTCAGAAAATGTTTTATCTGCTATATTGGGGTGTTCAAATGCTGGAATTTACCTAAAAAAGTACTGTGGGGCAAGAAGAGCATGTGTCAGTAAGTGGAAGCCAAGAAATGAGAGATGCAGGCCATCTTTTTCAAAGAAAGTCAATCTGTCTACCATCTCAGTCAAAACTGATACATCCTGGAACCACCCACCCCCGAATGATGCCAACTACTTTGCCAGTTGGTGAAGATAGTTATGTTTTATTTTCATTGCTGGTATCATTCTAGGAGATAGTAGGAACCCCTTGTGACCTTAACTGACACATGCAGAATAAGAGCCAATGTGTCTCTTTGCATGTCCCTCATTGTTGAGCATGTCAAGCCATTTGTACCCAAGTGGGCTACTATGAGATCATATTCCTATTTGTGCAGTATGAATGACTAGGATTCCCTTGTAACATTGTGAATTATTGTGCTGGACACACAACTTTAAGGATCAAGTTAGAGTCCCTAACAGTGGAGTCACCAATTACTAGGACATTTATGTTTATACTTGAGTGCTAATCAACAGTAGCCATTTTACAGTCTGCATCTTGGTGACTCCTGACTATGTGTAGGAGTGGTGGTATGTATAAGTAGATTTTTGCTGAGGGTTTATCTTCTTTTTTTTTTTTTCTGGTGAGAAGGAAGCCCTCATGTTGTGTAAACACTTATACCTCTCAGAGACTGCATCATGCACTGTATGTAAATTAATAGTTCATTATCTATCAACATCTGCATGTTCCTATACTGCTTAAGATCAGCAAATGTTATGAAGATGGCAATGGAAGAGACAGAAGTCTGTTGGCCTGCCATTTTGACCAGGTGAGTCTACATTGTTTTGATGCTCCTCCTCTGGGCCAGTGATTAAGGAGTTTCAATCCTCACCATGGACACTGGTAAGGGACGTTCACTTGGAACAAAAATGGATATACACAGTATTTCTGATTGCAGCTGTCTGCACCAAGCACAACTTCCCTTAAGAGCACACAGGGAACACAATCCCAACCTGGGGCTAGATTTGTTTCCCTTTCACCAGGCCCCAAATAAGACTTCACACTGACACAGCTGTAGAGTTGAGTCCTCAGCGGAGTGTTCCAAGCCAAGTCTCCCAGCAGCCTCACTGTGAAACCAGTGCTTTGTGTCCCTGTTCCAAGTAGCTGACACACACACTCTTTGAGATTTGATTTTCACACATAGATATACACACACACACACACACACACACACACACACACACACACACACACACACACACACACACACATACACACACACACACACACACACACACACACACACACACACACACACACACACACACACACACACACACACACACACACACACACACACCTGGCAAAGACTGGCAAAGTTCTACCAGCTATGTCCCCTCTGCCAAGGTAGATTTACTGCCACCAGCCAGCTACTTTAAGGCTCTTACAAGGGTACCCAATTATACTGAGTAAAATTAATACTAATACAAATGGTAGTGTTTGACCAATGCAGCAAAGCTTTCAGGAGCGGCCACCGTGCACCAAATAAATATAAGTACTCTCAGTCACTGAAATATTCTCTAAAAGACCAGCCACAATGAAACATTTAAATATATTTAATAATAAATAATAAAAGAACATGAAAATACTAAAATCTATTTACAAAAAACACCAGAATTTCAATCACAGGAAATATTAAAAGTAGCACAGATGGACAGAGTCACACAGATAAAGAAAAACAATACTTAACTAATCTCATTATATTTTCCTGCCTCATCTAAAGAATTACTATTCCCTGGTTACTTACTAAAGCAAGGCAAGATGAAGTGGGTGAGTGTTCCTTCTTTGTCAGGTTTCAAAAACAGACTGCTCTGACACTTCTGTCTCATCTAGTATTAAAACATCATTTCAGTGCTGGATTACAGAATGCCATCACATACATCTGGTCAGCTGACTTCTGGTTCCCACAGTACCCCCTTTACAAGAAAATGAACCAGAATCTAGCACCTATGTGTCATAATAGAGCTTTGCTGAGATGTGTTACAGCATCTGGAAGGTATAAAACTATTTCAAAAACATCTATCCTTCCAGGGTAGCAATTATGTCATTACAGTTGGATTCATAGTCCTGGTTTTCAAAGACATTTTGTCTCTGGTTGCAGTTAGAACTGTAAGATACAATCTTTATGGCCTAAATCAGGTAATTTAATTTCAGACTATTTTTCTAAGTTAGCTGAACTGAGATTAAACTCGTGTCTTTGAGTATCCTCTTTTACAATATATTAATTTCAACAGTAACAATACAGTCTGACATGCAGGTGTATTTCTTTTCTATCCAGCAGGACCCACTGTTGGCACATTTTTAATACAGGTAGTTTTACAATTACATTTTCAACACAGGCACCTGAAGAAATCAATTTGATATACAAATGACATATAATTCTTTACAAAACTCCAGCAAGCTATACTGCCATGTTACACATCCACTACCCTTTCCAGGCATAGCTGGCAATACCTGATATGATTCCAGTGGAATTAAAGGATAAGTACATCAACTGTGTAGTTAGTAGATTTTGTCAGTAGGTCCAAGGAATATTAAATGCAACAGATTACAATAACCATGTCAATAGCCCCAAGTTTATCAAATATATATTTAACAGACTTTGTTGATAGGTACAAGGGATCTAAAGTGTAGAAGACATAAATAACTTAGGTAATGCAATGGTAGTAGCAATCAACATGTCTTCAAAAGTTTAAGTGACAAGTAGTGCAAGAGCAACAGGAATAAATATGAGACAAAGCACAGCAGGCACAACAACAATAGTAATAACAGAAATACATAGGTAGTAATAGTTAACAAGCCAACAAGAAGAGCAACGCCATCAGAAATAAGTATGAGACAAAACACAGCAGCTACAGCCATTCCATTCCTTTCTATGGAATCCTATGCTTACCCATGACAGTCCTTTTTGGGACAGCCCATGCTCTACCATATCAGTCCCTACAGGTGTAGCCAATACTCACCCATGATAGTGTCTTCCACCATATGCTTTGGTCATCCATGCCACTATGTTTAATGGTATTCCTTGCCAGTCCCTTTTTGGCTATTTCATCCTCTTCTTTTCCTCCATCTGCTGTTCATCAACTGATGTTCTGGTGGCTTCACACCTGCCATTCCCATTATTGCTGCTGTGCAGACATCTATATACCATTTTTTATCATGGCTTGCAATTAATTACATTGTCCCATTTCTGGGGTATTTTGTGGTGACCCCTTAACGGGAAAAGCCGAAAGACAAACAACAACAACAACATAGGTACTGGTATTGTAGGTTTATAGCATCTGTCTTCTCTGGTTTGCAAGTGTTGGTGTACACCAAGCATATATAATGGGTCCACACAGTGCTTATGAACCTATACTCTAGTCAAATGTAATGTGGAAGAATGGATGGGAAAACAAAAATTCCAACCTGGTTTATTACACTTGTCCCTTATGGATAGGGATAACCTGGTTTCATAGGACAAGCATGTAAATGTTATGCCAGGCTCTTGGAACAACAAAAAGTGAAGAGCCCCAGCATATATTGTTTGTACTGTGCAGAAAGGTTTGGGCTTCCCTGATTTCAAACTCTATAGCCTGGCTTTTGATATTTATCATTTATTTACTTTGCAGTCAAATGCAGTACATTTGTGGGAAAAATAGAAGCAAATCTTATGTGTTGTACTTCTCCATGGGCATTCAGATGGTATTCTAATAAACTTCCAAAGCCTTTCAAAAATGGGAGACATATTTTTTTCATACTCATAGGGCCTTAATATTGTTATATAAACTCTTTCCCACTTGGAATGTCTGGGGGAACTGTGATGTCACTCTGAAGTTCCCCTTACTGAAACATTGGTACTGAAAGATTAAGACTTTTAGAGTGGGAACAAAAAGGTGTAATATGGTTGTATGATCTTATACATAGTATAGGGGAGGATGAACATTTTCTGTTCTGATCATTGGCTTTATTTAATTGTATGCCATGCAATTCTAATCTCTGACTGTTAGAAATATGTCAGCAATTGCGTTTTCCCATGTGAGAAAATATGAAAGTTAAAATTAAGTTATTGTGGCAACTAGCAAATGATGAAAGTATCAGATATTTATAAAGTCCTCCTTCTTCCTTATACATCAAACTTTTATTCTGATTTTCAGAATTTACACAACATGCTTGCTCATAACACTATCTATGACTATAAACAGTGTTTAAATTTAGGGCCTTCCCTTATCTGTATGAAAAAAATAATGTATTGGTTTTATGGAGGTTATTGGACATATGAATGTTATTTGAAACAAGAGTTTATTAATTCTTATGCTTGTGAAGTTGCAGTACCTCTGATAGTCCACAAAACATACATTTTTGTGTGTTTGCTGATCAACAATTTGTGGTACAAATTAAGGTTAATGCTTTACACCAGATTAGATAAACAAATCCCATGGAAAATTGAATAATGTTATTCCCTATTTCTTTATAGTGTTTAATGACATTGAAGGCTATTATGTCTCTTATAACTCAGTTAGCAATTATAGTTCATTTTTATAGGGCCTTAATGAAAAACTCCTCTCTTGCTTAAACAAATATATTCTAGATTGGTGAACTAAATTATGCTATATCTCATCATATCATATACTAAAACAGTGTATGACAAATGACAGTCTCTGTTAAAAAATGACAAGTTCATAAGTAACATAAGATGTAGATATTCTTATTACAGTGATAATATATAGTCATTTTCAAACTAACAATTTTTCATAATTGAACATTAATTAAACTGCGATTTGTTTAAGGTTTTGTCATGTTTGGTATAATATGACATTGATTTTAGTTTATCCTGATTTTATTTTTTTTAGAATGTTTTTGTCTTGTAGCATTTACATTTATTGTGCTGTTATTCATGACTTGTTGGCTGTGTTGTTTCTGATTATTATTGTTCAGTAAAGTTTCTCTTGCATTAAAAATGTTCTGTCAGGTCTAGGGTTATTCATACATAAATTTGAAGGACTAAAACTTCATGGGAATGCAGAGCTAGGCTGTTAAAGATCCTCATGGATCAATAGTCTGGTAAGCACCTGTGATCCTATGAACACTGCATGTTACTGAATTGTGTTATCATGCATTGGTATGTGTGGTCAATAACAGTGACTGTAGTTCACCTTATATTAGGCTGCTGTTGCCTTCATGCTGACACATCTGTATGGAAGAGTGCCAGTTTGCGGAGAGTGAGGTATTACAAATATCATTGCAAATACCCTTCTCAGCACTGTGCCAGCCTTTTAGACATCAGTGCCATGTTTATTTTCTCTTCTGTTTAACACATTTTTATTCATTGTTTTTAAACATAACTTTATTGAGAAATTGGTGAACACAACCACATATTTACTTTATTTCTTTTTCCATTCATTTATTTTTGCCACCGAATATATTTCTGTAAATGAATTATATGTGCAGACAGCCAGACAGACATAACACACACACACACACACACACACACACACACACACACACACACACACACACACACACACACACACACACATCATAGCGACAACCCAATCTTCTATTAACTTGTAAGTTTCTTGTCTTTTAAGAGGATTACAGTTTTTATCATAGAATCCCAAAGTACCTTCCACAGTATGTTTAGCCTTTTAGAAGAATAGTATACATTCCTGACAGTGCAAGAAGTGCTAATGCTGGAGTTTATATACAAATCTGTTTCCCTCCTATGTGCAAACCCACCCACCTGTCTACTATTCTTCTCTCCTACCTCGCCATAATAACACATATAGCTAGTGCTGCAGTTTCATCACTAAAATCAAAGCATTTTCTTTTAGTTTAAATTTGATTTCTCCTGTTATTACTTCTTTTATTTTTAGTCTGTTTTTATTCCAGTGCACAGTCTGTCATGTTTATTTTTCTGTTATTTATCGTCTCCCACTTAAACTGCTTCAGATATAGCTTTATTGCCTAGTAGTAACCTATATGTTACCATTTACATCCAATTACGCAAAAGAATTATAAATTTGTTGGAAATCTTTAATGTAGTTTTGAAACAGTACTCTAAAGGTACAATGACAGGTCAGACCATATGACTTTGTGATTCTCTTCCATGGTAGTGTATTTTTTAAGTATTATTGTCCTTAGTTGTTCAGTAATGGAAAGGGAGGAAGTATATACTAAGAAATGATTTAGTTATGCCGGGCTGACTAAGAAGCTCTGTAAACCTAAATTAACTCCTGCAGTAGAATAAGTGAGCTATGAGATGACATATGGATTATGGAGTGAAAAGATCTTACTTGTTTTGACAGGAAAATGTATCTTTAGGACTTGCATTTTCTCTCTGCAAATCTCCATTTACTTCTTTAAAGGCTCTGAGGCTGCCATTTACTGTTAGCAGAACCACAGTACTTCCTTCCAATTGCTTTCCATTGTTCAGATCATGAACAGAATTTCTCCTAATCTTAATGTTTCTGACATTTTTAGGCATTTGTTTATATACCATTTTAATAGCCATTTGGTCCTACTTAAAATTGGCTGTCTATACTTCCACTATGAGTGTTTGTGACAAACAGATTAGCCCATGGGAGATAGTCATACCTTACCAGGAAAATATTAAGAAACAACCAAACACCCTAATACTGGGTGATTTCAACTACCCTGCCATTAACTGGGAAAACTGCTCATGTGCCAACACCTTTGCCCAACGGTTCTTGGAATTCATAAATTCCAATGTACTGGATCAACTAATCCATAGTCCCACCAGGGGCTCCAATACCCTAGACCTGGTCATTACCAACATGGGAAATTGATGCTCCCCACCTATGGTCACCTCCCCCCATTGGTCAGGTCTGACCATAAGCTAATCATCCTTGACATCCACATCCCTCCCCCACCCCCAGTAAGGAAACCTCTGTAAAAAACTTCTCCAAAGCCAACTTCATGCTACTCAAGTCAGAAGTGACAAACTTCATGACACCCATGCAGACAGGAACTGAAAGTTTGACTGCTGAATCCTACACTAAGGCACTGTATGGGCACATCTACTCATGCATGAATCGTGCCATCCCAAACAGAACCAAGACACTCTCCTCCAAAAAAAGGAAGCCAATCTGGTGGTCACCTCCCATAAACAAACTTTACAACAAAAGGCAGAAACGGTTGCAGAAAAGAGGAACATCCCAGGATGCAAAAAACTCCCTTACCAGCCTCAGTAAGAAGTTGAGATCCCTCATAAAATCCTCCAAAACTAGTTATGAAAATAAAATTGCCAATGATTCCAAAGACAACCACAAGGCATTCTATAGCTATGTCAAGAATCTAAATGGCAATGCTCAGATCTGCTCTGAGCTACAACAGAATGGCATTAAATATACTGATCCCAAGGATATTGCCAATATCCTGGCAGATCGATTCAGTGCCATCTTCACCCCCCTCTCACCCCCTAAAGGGCCCATCTCAATACTGAAAGATTGCCAAATTCCTGTAATAACTGCCACACAGGTAAAATCTGCACTCTCCAAAGCTAGGAATACAGCATTTATGGGACCAGAAGACATCCCAGGCTGTGTACTACAATGAACTGGAACCTCACCTAAGTGATATGATTAATCATAGCCTCACCTCAGGCTTCATGCCCACTGAGTGGTGCACAGCTACAGTTATCCCACTCCATAAGGGGGGAATCCACCTTAGATCCTGGGAGCTACCACCCCATCAGTCTGACGAGCCTGATCTGCAAAGCCATGGAACGTATTATCATGGAACTTATAAACAAAGACATTGGCAACCTTCAAACACTGGACCCCACCCAGTCTGGGTTCATGAAGGGCCAATCTTGTCTCCTGAACCTGATTAACTTCTTCAAATCAGTCTCCAGAGCTGTGGATGAGGGTAAGGCGGTTCAGACACCCTATGTGGCCCTCGCCAAGGCCTTTGATACCATCCCCCACTCTGGAATTGTAGATAAACTTACTAAGCTGGGCATTAATCCCTATGTCACTCAATGGGCTGCCAACTGGCTTACTGATAGAGCCCACACTGTAAACGTGTCTGACTCCAAATCCAGCTCCAGACAAGTGACAAGTGGAGTACCTCAGGGTTCAGTCCTGTGACCGCTCTTGTTTGGCATCTACTTCTCTGAAGTACAGGCCAACACTAAAGGACTCTGGCTAACAAAGTTCACAGATGACTGCAAACTGGGAGCCATTATTGAATCCCCAAATGATGTGGATATTCTACAAAAGGGCCGTACAGAAACAGATGCTGGGTGCCAGAGCCATGGGCTCAAGCTCAATGCCAAGAAATGTATAGTTATCCCATTTGGGAAAAAAAAATGTACCCATGAATTACCACATAGGTGGCAGTGCACTAAAGACTAAAAGTGTGATAAGAAACTTAGGGACACAGGTAGACCATGGTCTCACCTTCGATAACCACATCACCACAACAGTCAGGAAATCCATCTATGTGGCACACTTCATCTCTAAGGGCTTTTCATCCAGAAAAAAGGAGGACATTGTCCCACTGTGCTCATCCCTCATTAGACCCATTATAGAATACAATGCCCCATTTGGTATGTACCTTTCAAGACATCTGCAACAACTGGAAAGGCTGCAGAAATATCTCACTAAAAGAATCACAGGCCTAAAGCAGATGCCCTATGCTGACCATCTAAAAAAACTCCAGCTATACTTTGTTGCATATCGTCTTACAGAGGCAGCCTCTGCTTAACAAACAAGGTCATGTCAAACCCAGAGCTGATGGACATGCTACATTTAAAGAAATTCCAATCCCTCAAAGCTCCAGGGATCTAAACCTTGTCATCACAATAAACAAAACATGCTGGAGGGATAGGTTCCTGACCCAGAGACTCCCCAGACACTGGAATAGACTGCCCATACATGCCAAGCAGAGCGGCTCTTTGGCCCTTTTCAAAAGGAAACTTGATGATTGGATGGGAGATAGGAAATTCACCCCGGGGATCACGTCAGTCAACCTGCTTGACAGAGGTCCAAGGAAGTAAATATTGTGGGAAGAAATAGCCAGGGAATTGTTATGGCTAGGTTTGCATAGGCCCTAGGGCTGATAGCCTAGTACCAACCTATGAACCTATATCTCCTCTGTTTATGCTCTAAGCCTGTCCTCTAAGCTGCTGTGTTAACCAGGGTATATGATAATAAAAATGATCACTCTTCAGGGATATGTTTTTCTCAAAATATAAGTCTGATGGAGACTCAGTCTAACCGTTGGAATGTGAACACCAGCATAAAGACAGAAAGTACTCACAAAAGGCCTCCTGTATCCCCATCATTTCCTTGGAAAACACGCATTTGCATTCTGTTGTTATGTTCACTGTACCCTTTAGTTTCATCCTGTGCACATACTCTTTTTTTTCCATTTATACTTCAGCTCAGCATATATCCTTCCTCTGGTTTACCTTGTATGTTGATAGGTGCTTTTGTCTTGTATTCTGACCCTTAGTTTGCATGAGGTTCCTCGGTCTACCTAACTAGATATTCCATGACCCCTTCCTGCAAGTGCTTAGCTTCTCCTATGGTATCGGGAGGTGTGGTCCTCATCTTCTGGCTCTAACATCAAAGGAAAATGCTATTATTATACTCATCTTTGTTTATGGCTCCTCACTTCCTGCCTGCCATCCCACGGAGTTCCCCATCGCAGACATGATAATGTATTATGTTCTCCTTCTGTGAGGTATCTAACACCTACATCTGCTGTCATTAGTGACAGTGGTGTACTGAGTAGAAACAACCCCACCCCTAGTGATGCTAAAGCTTGCAGCCCTTCTTTTCTGCACCTGAGGCCACTTATCTCAGCCAACATTGGCATTAGTTTTACTCAATTTGTTAAAGTTAGTGTTCCTGTATGTTAGGACTACTTTCAAACAGATTTCATCTCCCTGTAGTACTGGCTGAGAGTTTCTGCCCTCCTGCTAAATATAGTGAAATCCATGTGCATTCTGTTTATGACTTTGGTTCAAAATATTTGAGACAAGAGTCAGTGTGACACTGTTGAAATCTAATGTCTCCCTCTATCTAGAGTCTATACTTTTACCAGTGACAGACATCTTGCATAGAATTATACAGTATGTTATCATTTTCTGGAAGCTGGCTGCATGGATTTAAAAAGGCAGATGATGATTCATGACTTTTCAGACTTGGCAGACATGCTTTAACTCACATGGATGAGTCTGTTTTCTTTGAACTGAAAAAAACTGTACACCACAGAGTGATCAGTGACCCAGGTTACTCTGGTCTTGGTCTTTTATGCAAAAATCCTAGAGTAGCTTGACTTACAGCTGAACAATGATGTAACAGTTGACTTGTATAACTCAGTATGCCCACCCTATCCTGTCTCCCTTTGCATAAAGTTCACTTTTTGGCTCACACGTTCAGAAGCTGTTTATAAATCCCTTCAGTCCATCACAGCACAGAACCAGGACCATTCCTCTCATCCTCTAAGACCAAGAAATCTGGACAAAGCCATATATAATGGGGGGACAAAGGCCCAAAACTAGGGACAGTTTTTAAATATTGCTCCTATAAACTTAGAAAGTTGATAGAATAACAGATTATGAATTAGCATGAATTTTCCTGAGGTGTATTAAGTCTGTAACCCAAATATCTTGTCATTATTTTTTTTTACTTTAATCCTCAGTGATTTGCCAGAAAACCAAAATTTTATGAGAAACAGACTAAAAATACGAGGCAAAAATCTGGGCATTCTGCAAACATCTGTACAGTTGAGAGGTATGACAGGAACCGCCAGTATAGAAAATATAGCTGTCTTTGCTAGGAAATCTTGTCCTCAAACTCTTTTTCAAAAAATGCTGAACTTTCTTGACTGTTGAGTTATATTTGAAAAATACAAATTCACAGTAAATTTCATAAATCATTAATTATAATTTTCACTAGTATACACATCAGAAACCAAGCTATGTTGAAGAGCATACTTTACTTTGATGATTCTTCACTTGAGAGGTAGCCCCTCTGAAGTCTTTGTAGGCAAGTGCATTAATTATCAAAAACAAACTTCTGACATTTTAAAATCATATGTACCACATATGACTTATTCTATGGAATCCCTTTTAGTCCATTACTTTGATATCTAGATGGTAATCTCCATTTTTGATACTGAAACAATCACCTTTGAATGTGGCTCTAAACTCTTCCTCAGAAGAACTTGCGGTAATATTCCATTGAATGCTTAACATGCTTCTTTGAGGACAAATGTGCATCAGCATTTTGTCTATATTCCACTATGACTGCCTTTCTTCACCCAAAGCATCACCTGTCATATTCACAACTGTACATGGAGCATCGCTGTGATACTGTGCCTCCTAGCAGACAACATACAGTTAGAACACACATCTTTATGCAATCTCAACTTGGCTTAGGATAACTAACTACTCACAAGTACTTAGTATATTTCAGTCCTGTAATTGGTCTTAAATAGCAGGCATTTATTTAATTTTACTAGTGTTGAGATGAAATATCACAAGCTTATACATGGTTGACTTTATCAGATAATACTGTTTTGCCCTTGTAAAGTTTCATCATACTGCTATACTGCCCATTGTAGGTGTTAAGATAGTACCCCACATACATACCTCTCAAAGGTACCAAATTCCTCAGTATTTCCTGGTTTTGAGAGCAAAATAATCGGGTGCCACAAATTCCCGAGTGGCCTCTTAAAATCCTGATTTTTTTTTTCAGTTTTTACTCTTACCAGATCACTCCACAACTGGGCATCTGAAAAGGTGGCAAGCCTCTTCTAAAAATGTCAGTAGTGATCAGGCGTGATCATCTCTGTTGTAGAAGTACGAGAGGAGCCCAAACAGGAAGAAGCAAGTAACAAGCGTACTGTACTGTTAAGATTCTCAGGGGTACAGTGCAAGAAGAATAATTAAGTTCTAAGCTGTCATCATTTTTCTTAAAAGAAAACTGCTGAGTGCTGACATCCCTAGGCTCTGAATACACTTTGCCTGAACTATTACTTTGGGTTTAAAACATATAAAACACATCTAATCCATAATCCCACATTCACCGAAGACCATCAACCCATAGAAACTTGAGAGCAACACCCACCTAAAGATAGTCATGATACCAGACATAAAAATGGATGACATCATTGTCAACATTTAGGTAAATGTGATAACAGAGCTAATATCTACATAAACATTTCCACAACTACAACAGCACATACATCACTCACCTTGTAATGTAGAGCTTAAGGGTACCATGTCAGTCTGACACTAGTTCAACAGAACAGATTTTAAAAAACAGTAATGGTGTGGCAGCAAATAAGAAGACCAAACTTGAGCTCTTTCATTCTGTTTTAATCTATACCAAAGAAGATCTGGTATATAGATTAAAATAGAATGAAAACACTCAACTTTGGTCAACTTATTTTCTACCACTCAGTTGCTGTTTTTTTTTTATTGGTTTATATTTGGGACTTTTATCTCAGAACAGATTTTAAACTGTGTGTGAGGTGGCCAATGGCCATAAAAAAGACAGACACCCCTACAGCTGTCTATAACAGAAGGTCTATTTTGACTATTAAGAAAGTACTTTTGTTTCAGAAATTCAGACCTTCTTCTATGCAGGCCAATGCTCGGGTGCATGCATATGTAAAACAGAATAAAACAAAGATTAGATAGGAAAACCGACTAACATTAAAAAGAATAACATAACTCTACAGAACCTTCATGTTTTTAAACTTGAAACATGGCATGCATATACTTAAAAATGTATTGTTTTTGGGACAGACTAGACAAAGAAAAAACAACTAAAATTTAATTTTCCATTCTTAACTCAGCCTTTAAAGTACTGAGAGGAACCCTGTATATTAACTAATTCTCACCTTTTGGGTTAGGTTAGGTTAGGTTAGGTTAGGTTAGGTTAGGTTAGGTTAGGTTAGCGTATCTAAGTTACCAATGGGATTTTGTTATTTTAGTTGCTCATTTTTTTACTGAACGTTACTGGGAAGTTTTTAGGGCTGACCAATAGGAAGCACAGAAATGACTGAAGCACTACTTTGAATCCTACTGATTGCTGAAAAATGTTGTACTATGCAGTTTTTAAGAGGTTTCATTCAATATTAAAAGTAAAACCCTACTTAATATAAATTAAAATGAGGCAAAATAAGGTTTACATGGAAAATTAGGGCAGCTTGTCTGAAGAAAAGTAAAAACAAATACGAACGCGAATTGAATGTTTGGACCGAATTTGCAAATAAGAATTCTTTAGGTTCTTCATAAAATTGTATCAGCGTTTGCCATTTGCCAATAATTTGTGTAGCTCTGACGATTCCATAAATAGGTTAGTGTTTAATAACATGAACTGTAACAGTCATTTTACCAGCACCACAACTGCCCATTTTATTTGGTTTGTGATGTTGAGTACTCTACAAATAAAACAAGCCTACTTCTGTTTCAGTCTTGGTGCAGGGTGCAAGCTTTTATGCTTTTCACTGTTAAGTCAGTAGGGGAAGGGAGCATTTGGATCTGTCGGTTTGCCCAGGGCTGACTTATTTCATGTAATTATATTCATGTTGTATCTAAACTGCTGCAGAAACTTACTTGGATAGTTATAGTGCAATGTATAACATCACCATGATTTTAATAAAGTAATCGGAGTTGTTAAAGCGAGTGGCAGTTTAGGCATAGTAACATTGTTACCTCACAGATTTGTCTGGCAGCTCTGGTTCATTTCTTGACCAGGTGTATGTCTGTCAGTTTATGTAGTAGGTGGAAAAGTGATTCTGTCTCATTTTTCAGCTGGGCTTCTGTCTATCAGTTATTTAGTAGGTGGAAAAGTGACTCTGGCTCATTTCTCGACCGGGCTTCTCTCTGTCATTTTATGCAGTAGGTGGAAAAGTGACTCCTGACTCATTTATCAAGTGGACTTCTGTCTGTCAGTTTATGTAATAGGTGGAAAAGTAACTCTAAAAATTAGGTCTGTGTGTGTGATATGATTGAAGTCTAAAATTATATTGTTCACAAATTCTTCTTACTGACATACGGACATAGTACTTAACATACAAATTAACAGATTCCAGTCTGATTAAAAATATGGTAACAGTATTGTAAACTGGAGACTCCAGACTGAAGTGATCAAGAAAACTTTGAAGGTTGGCATCCCACAATTCCACTGGTGTTGGTGGGGTTACTTAATTATATTTGCAAATTGTATGTTAATCAGTGTACCAGTTTTTGGCCTGTTGTACCTATTTTTCATGAGCCTTTATCCAGATTTTTAATGTTTCCTGGTAGAGAGGTATGCCCACATATCATTAAAAAAACCTGTAAAAAGAGGACGAAATACTAACCACTTTGGCCCACAGAGTGTAACCAAACCAGAGAAAGAGTTTATTCCTTCCCAGGTAGCAGTGTGATTTTAACTGTGTACATAACTGATGTCACAATAATACCACCTGCAGACTCTCAGTTAATGGTATCATAAATATAAAGAAGCCTTGTAATGGACCTCTGCTGTTTACCTTGTTGTTTAGGTCCTTTCGTGAAAGCTTAAACATAGGAGCAATGGAGCATAAGAACATTCTAGGCAAGCAATCACAGTGATTAAAATATGCCTAAGCTGTATTGATACCTTTAAGCAGAAAACATAAGTTCTTGCCACCTTTTTCAAGCACTTGATAATACTCAACTCCCAAATCAAGCAAGGTCACATATGATAACCGTGGTGTAAATTTGTGTCTACCCATCCAGTCACCAAGACTAGTTGTAAAGGTAGTCATAGTAGGACTTTGGATGATCTGTAGTGGTAACTTATTCCATAGGCTAGGAATGCATTGAGTTAGGAACATGTTTCTCCAGTTTGTCTTGTTTATTTGTTGGTACAGATTTAAGTCCTTAGTGTGATTATTTGTATAGCCACTGGTTTTACAATGAAATAAGAGGTTAAATAAGACTGGATCCTTCATGCCTTGAAAAATAACACAGTTGACCTCGCTGCAACCTGTAGGATACTGAGCATAAGGAGAATTGTGCTAATCTATTGGTGTAGTTGAAGGGTTTAAACCTTTAATTTTATTAGCATGAAATCTTTTGGAACTTTCCAGTTGAGTGATATACTTGGATTTATACGTATCAAAGGGGCATTTTATTCAAAGATGTGTCTGATAAGGGAAAAGTGGACTGGTAAGATGACTTCTTTGGATCTTGAAGATATTCACTTGGAAATTAAGTGGTCCAGATTTCCTAACTGTGGTGGAGATATAATGGTCAAATGAGGAAAAGCTATCAACATGATCTTATGACTACGTGTCTAAAGAGGCTTAGCAAAGGAAGTCAGAAAGCAGTCTCAAACCTATGTTCAGATATAAAACCATTACTAGTGTTACTAAAATGCCAGATGCACAGGGTATCTGAACTGGAAGGTTGGAAACGGGTTGTTTTACATCTGTCAAAAATACTGAAATTGTATGTCTGCCTAGTGTATGCTTATATAAATGAGTATAGGGGTATTCTTAAATATGGTGACAGTCCAAAACTTGCTTTAGTTGACAGTTAGACAAATTAATTAGTACCTTTCCATTAAAAGACTGTGCACAGTGTGATGAGAAGGGGCACACTCTAAAAAAGTACTGATGTTTTTGCTCTAAATGTCATACAAAGGACTACTTTGGTTCACCTATAACGTTTTTTTTTTTTTAATTTGGTTTTAAAACAATAAATAAACGAATTATAAAACAAACAAATAAATATTTACATAGTCCCACAGCTGATCAATACATCAAAATCAACAGCAATTAAAATTTTTCAAGCAAGTTTAAGCCAAAGTTTATATGAATGTGTAACATTAGAAGTTCTTTATGGTATGTGATTCACTAATGCACACAATTTTTGCAACACTAATAAATTCAGTACTAGAGAGATAACTTTACTTCCAATTTTTAGTAATTACTTTTCTGGCTATACCAAGAATAGACCAAAGAAGAGGTACTTGGGTGTTTGGAATTATCTCAGGAATCAGAAGATTTAGAAATATACATCTCTCTGACCATAGAGCTTGAATAAAGTTATTAATTTCTTTCCAAAAAGGGGAGATGACTTCACATTCATATACCATATGCATCCAGTCTCGCCTATATTCCTTAGTCATCTTTTCTAGTTGGTCAGACAGATATTCCTCCTACAGGATAAGGCTTTCCTCTCAAACCCCTAGTCCTAACTTATACAGTATCTAAGAAACTTGTACACATGCAGTATTTTAGACATAGATTCAGTGACTGGTGGTTTACTTGATGGTCAGGAAACTGGCGGAATGCTGCTTGCCACCGAGCCACTTTCCACTAGCAGTATCCACGATGTCTTAAGGTCAGAGGGGAAGGGGGTGAGAGTTTAAACTTGCTTGCTCCACATACATCATCTGTTAACAATATGTATGAAACCTTAGGGTTACAGGGGGTAGGTTAGTAGTTTAAATCAGCCTATTCCACTTCCAGTTTCCACTGACAAAATTTATTATTACTTAAAGTCATGGGGGATGATAGCTTAGATTCATTTGACATGGATACAGAAGAAAAGGAAGTAATTGTTATTTAGAAGGTGGGAAAATCCAAAAATAAGTTAAAACACATAAAAGCAAAGGGCATGGCTATCATTTCCATACTCTGTTAATATTAACAGTATGATTAGTGACATTCATCATCTCCACATTTATAAATTATCAGAGAAGTACAACGTACAAAACGCTATACTGCCACTCGCTAGCTTATAACAGCAAAAGGAATGCAGCTACTGTAGGCCTAGTGTTCACGTATAAAAAGTTTTATTAAAACGAACATGTAAAGATAGTTAAGCGCTTTCACTCGTACCAAATGAGCTTCTTCAGAACAAACAGATGGTACTCATTTGCAACATTTAAATATATGTAGCTTGGCGCCAAAATTACAAGTCTTAAAGCTACAGCAACCAGCATACAGATATTATAACTAAAACAACTAATACACATGCTGTTAAACAAATAAAATGTATAATAAAATGTGATAAAATAAAATAACAGCCTATACAATAAGTACCATTTAAATATAATAATTGATATAATAATGAATATATCTAATAATATTGTTTTTGATATTACATGCTAGCAGATGCCAAAATTAACTTTTTAACATTAAAATGGGTTTGACTGAAATGTAGTCATTAATTCCTGGTGGTGTCATGGCATCTGTATATAGCTGCCACCAATATTCTTTGTCAGCTAACATGTTTTTTATATTACCTCCCCTAGGATCTACTTTAATGACTTCTAAAATTGCAAACTTAAAATAATGTTCATCACCCTCCCTGTTAATATGCCTATAAAGTGCATTCTTGGTCTCTTTAGTTTTTATGCTATACCCATGAGAATATATTCTCTTTTTAAACTGTCTTTCAGTCCTGCCTATGTAATATGCTGGGCATGACATACATTTGGCTAAATATATAAGCATACTAGTTCTACAATTTCCATGTTTGAATCTAACCAAGGTCTTGTTGACATTATCTAAGGTTACATTTCTCTCTTCTAATATATCTTTGCATTGACAGCAAGCACCACACTTGGTGGTGTGTGAATCTTTGGTGTTTTTAATCTTAGATCCATTTTCTAAAATGTTTTCCAAATTTCTACCCATTTTGTAAACAAAACAGGGTTTTGAACCAAGTGTGTTCAATATATCCTGGTCCGTAAAAAATATTTGCCAATTACTAGTCATTATATTTTTCACTACGTGTGAATGTGGACCATATTCCACAATACATGCTCTATTCAATTTGTTAGTGGTTACATCCTTATTATTTGTGTTAGTGTGTTCGATGTTTTTTACACTTTTACAATTTTCACTGTTATGTCCTAATAGGGGTGTATACTTTTTTCCCCATTCTCCTATAACAAATTTGCTTGTATCTAACATCATTTTTTCATCATATCCTCTCTCTCTAAACAAACTTATAATAAACTGAACCTCATCAATCATATCCTGATAATCTGATGTCATCCTTATGGCACGAATGAGTTGCCCTTTGAATATATTGTATTTAAGCTGTCTTGAATGGTTGCTAGTGTATTCTAAATAAGAATTCGTAAAAGTAGCATTTCTATGTATCCTAGATTTAAATCTATTTCCATCAAGGGTAATTAACGTATCCAAATATGCTACTCCAGTGTTGTTACATTCTGACATAAATTTTAAATAATCACTGCTGTCATTGAGATAATGAATTAAATTTGTAAATGTGTCAACGTCACCTTTCCACAGGATGTAGATATCGTCCAGGTATCGGGAATAATATAATATATTTTCAGAGTGTGTACTATTAAAAATGGTTGTCTCCTCCCAATCAAGTAAATATGGGGGCACAAGCTGCCCCCATAGCCACTCCTTTGGTTTGCCGAAACGTTTCCCCTTCATAGAAAATATAATTATGATCTAGTACAATACTCATTAATTCAGCCAGCAAACATATCCTATCCCAACTCATTTTGGTATGTTTTCTCATACTATTCATAAAAGCTGTAATCCCTTCCTTAGGGGGAATACAAGAAAACAAGTCAACTATATTAATAGAAGTAAAAAGTAAGTCCTGACAGTCTGTGTTCACAGGGAAATTCTTTAAAAATTCCCATGAATCTTTAACTAAATGCTTAATTTCTAAATATACTGGTTTAAGAAGTGTGTCGATAACTACACCTATTGGAAAAGTTTTAGATTTACTTCCAGAAATTATCGGGCGAAACGGAGGGTTTTGGATGTCTTTGTGCACTTTGGGAATACCTACTATAGTGGCCATATAAGGATATGATAATGATTTTTTTCAGGTATCCAAGAAAGGAAAGTTTTCCAAATGGAAACAAGGGGGCGGATGGAAAAAGAAGCCCCAAACTTGGATATAAGTATCAAAGATGTAGATAGATCAAAGACTGTTATTCAGGATGGTATAGTATGTGAATACAACAACTTTAAAATCTTCAATTATAGTAATTTACAGCTAGATCCAACCTATTTTAGCCTTTTATCCAAAGGTATGAAATGTATACCTACTACAAATTTCAATTTGGTAGACTGCTTAAGCGAACTCAAGCAGTACACCAGGAAGTTGAACTTGGCCCTTATGTTTAAGGACAATACAGAGAATATAGTACAACATAATAAATTGAAGAAAAAAAGTTGTTTTATACCTGCTAATAATATACTGGTACAGGGCAATGAAAACAAAGTGTCAAGAGAAATATACAGGTTTAACAACAAAGTTACTAGCAAAAAGATCAGGAGAAATCTCACAGAGAAAGAACAGGATTTATTGGGTGAGCTGCGGATTAATAACAACATCCGTATTATGAAACCTGATAAAGGTGAAGGAATTGTACTCTTTGATGCCCTTATCTATAGCACTATAATTTATGACATCTTACATAACTCTGGGAATTACACTGTAGTTTCATTGAATGAAGTACATATAGCATATAGGACAATTGACATGTACTTGGAAGATTTCCTTTTGGAACAAAAAATTACTGAAGAACTACACAAGTACATGACAGTAGATTTTCCTTATATGGCCACTATAGTAGGTATTCCCAAAGTGCACAAAGACATCCAAAACCCTCCGTTTCGCCCAATAATTTCTAGAAGTAAATCTAAAACTTTTCCAATAGGTGTAGTTATCGACACACTTCTTAAACCAGTATATTTAGAAATTAAGCATTTAGTTAAAGATTCATGGGAATTTTTAAAGAATTTCCCTATGAACACAGACTGTCAGGACTTACTTTTTACTTCTATTGATATAGTTGACTTGTTTTCTTGTATTCCCCCTAAGGAAGGGATTACAGCTTTTACGAATAGTATGAGAAAACATACCAAAATGAGTTGGGATAGGATATGTTTGCTGGCTGAATTAATGAGTATTGTACTAGATCATAATTATATTTTCTATGAAGGGGAAATGTTTCGGCAAACCAAAGGAGTGGCTATGGGGGCAGCTTGTGCCCCCATATATGCCAGTTTGGTTTTACTTGATTGGGAGGAGACAACCATTTTTAATAGTACACACTCTGAAAATATATTATATTATTCCCGATACCTGGACGATATCTACATCCTGTGGAAAGGTGACGTTGACACATTTACAAATTTCATTCATTATCTCAATGATAGCAGTGATTATTTAAAATTTACGTCAGAATGTAACAACACTGGAGTAGCATATTTGGATACGTTAATTACCCTTGATGGAAATAGATTTAAATCTAGGATACATAGAAAAGCTACTTTTACGAATTCTTATTTAGAATACAGTAGCAACCATCCAAGACAGCTTAAATACAATATATTCAAAGGGCAACTCATTCGTGCAATAAGGATGACATCAGATTATCAGGATATGATTGATGAGGTTCAGTTTATTATAAGTTTGTTTAGAGAGAGAGGATATGATGAAAAAATGATGTTAGATACAAGCAAATATGTTATAGGAGAATGGGGAAAAAAGTATACACCCCTATTAGGACATAACAGTGAAAATTGTAAAAGTGTAAAAAACATTGAACACACTAACACAAATAATAAGGATGTAACCACTAACAAATTGAATAGAGCATGTATTGTGGAATATGGTCCACATTCACACGTAGTGAAAAATATAATGACTAGTAATTGGCAAATATTTTTTACGGACCAGGATATATTGAACACACTTGGTTCAAAACCCTGTTTTGTTTACAAAATGGGTAGAAATTTGAAAAACATTTTAGAAAATGGATCTAAGATTAAAAACACCAAAGATTCACACACCACCAAGTGTGGTGCTTGCCGTCAATGCAAAGATATATTAGAAGAGAGAAATGTAACCTTAGATAATGTCAACAAGACCTTGGTTAGATTCAAACATGGAAATTGTAGAATTAGTATGCTTATATATTTAGCCAAATGTATGTCATGCCCAGCATATTACATAGGCAGGACTGAAAGACAGTTTAAAAAGAGAATATATTCTCATGGATATAGCATAAAAACTAAAGATACCAAGAATGCACTATATAGGCATATTAACAGGGAGGGTGATGAACATTATTTTAAGTTTGCAATTTTAGAAGTCATTAAAGTAGATCCTAG
Organism: Protopterus annectens; assembly: GCF_019279795.1. Classification (NCBI taxonomy): domain Eukaryota; kingdom Metazoa; phylum Chordata; order Ceratodontiformes; family Protopteridae; genus Protopterus; species Protopterus annectens. Next base: position 639,973,360 of record NC_056726.1, on the reverse strand, counting down.
GGGAGGTAATATAAAAAACATGTTAGCTTACAAAGAAAATTGGTGGCAGCTATATACAGATGCCATGACACCACCAGGAATTAATGACTACATTTCAGTCAAACCCATTTTAATGTTAAAAAGTTAATTTTGGCATCTGCTAGCATGTAATATCAAAAACAATATTATTAGATATATTAATTATTATATCAATTAGTATATTTAAGTGGTACTTATTGTATAGGCTGTTATTTTATTTTATCACATTTTATTATACATTTTATTTGTTTAACAGCATGTGTATTAGTTGTTTTAGTTATAATATCTGTATGCTGGTTGCTGTAGCTTTAAGACTTGTAATTTTGGCACCAAGCTACATATATTTAAATGTTGCAAATGAGTACCATCTGTTTGTTCTGAAGAAGCTCGTTTGGTACGAGTGAAAGCGCTTAACTATCTTTACATGTTCGTTTTAATAAAACTTTTTATACGTGAACACTAGGCCTACAGTAGCTACATTCCTTTTGCTGTTATAAGCTAGCGAGTGGCAGTATAGCGTTTTGTACGTTGTACTTCTCTGATTTTGTTGAACAAAACGCTTTTTTCAGTTGTTGACATTTATAAATTATGCATAACTCTTTCTTACAGTGTCATTTATTGGATATTTTTTTTCTTCTTAAGGTAAAATAGGTGCAGACTGATTTGTTTTGATGGAGTAAGATTTTATGTTTTTAGGTCCAGAGAACTGTTCTGCTATTGCTGTTTTGCTTGATAATCCAAGCATTAACTTACTTAGTACTAGAATCATAAAATGTGAGATGATTAGTACTACACCTTTGCTTACAGATGAAAGGTATTTGCTTTATTACCTTATCTAGTCCAGCGAATTATTCCCAGCATGTTACTTTTTTTTTTTTTGAAACTTGACTGCTCTTTTTGTTGGGTAACATGGACATATTCTTTGTTGGTGTCTTTAATTGTGACTTAAGATGATTGGGATGGAAAAAGTTGCAAGATGTTGAGTTATGTAGTGGCTAAATGCAGCTCAACACTTTGAGTATAGGACACAGATGGTGGTACACTTATATTAAGGGACACTTGCAAACTGAAACTGACTTTTTTATTTTTCGAGTCATTGATAGAACATGATAGTGAGCATTAGTGATAGAACATGATAGTGAGCATTAGGTTTTGGGTTTTACTGTTCATTATACCATTTGTGGTGCCTTTTGAGGTCATCCTACTGTGATTTGAGTAGGGAAGGGCATTTTACACCTGACAGTGCATTAGGCTTGAGAGGTAATTTTAAGGAAAATGGTTAAAATACTGTTGACAAAGCACTGTTCTGTGAGAGATTCTTTTATGGTCTATGGACTGCCTGGTTGATTAGATTCAAATCAAAATATCAGCAGGATTAGGCAGGATTACTTAAGGAAATGCAGTAGACTCAGATATTTGGAATCTCAACAAGATTCCTGTCTTTCACAGTTTAATTCTTCCAAGTTTTTTTGGTTTCTAGTATCATGATCGGAATGAACCACATTCCGAAGTCAAAGTATGATTAATGTTCACAAAATAAGTATTGTTTCAGACTTTGAGGTTAGCCAACAGTTCTCATTGCAGCACCTGCAATATGCCCAGAATGTATTCCTTCTGTAATTCATGAGTTACATGTATCAATAGCATATCTAAATGTTGTTCTTCTTCTTTTGGCTTTTCCCGGTTATGGGTCACCAAAGCGGAACTCCGCTAATGATTGGCAGTAGATTTATTACAGGTGCCGAGGTGCCAGCTCGACACCCAACCTTCAATGTAGGCATGCATATCTAAATATGACTGTAAATTCCTTTTTATGAGACCCATTGCTCCTTCTATTATTAGAAATTTTTGGGTATCCTTCTTCCATATTGCCTTTGTTTCTACCTGAAAATCATGGTATTTTATGACTTTGTGTCTCTTTGAACATAAGACTGTAATCCCTGAGTGTAGCCATTTCAGAGATCAATGTTGCCTTTGTCTTCTTTTCATGGACTACTGTATGTCGTTTACTCACGTCTATTTTTTGCTCTTTTGGTAATGGGTGACCCCTTGTGAAATAAACTTCATTTTTCTCTATAATCATTATTCTCTATAATGCTTTGCAGCTTATGTTTCTAATGCTTCTAATCTACTTCAGTATTGTAATGTTTACATAATCCCCACTGCAACAGTCTTGCCATATTAGTATGCCTTTCAGTATACATGCCATCTGTCATTATCAACAAGATGTGTGACTGTTTCTAGTTCTGTTTTATAGAACCTGGATGGATTTGTCTGTTTCTTCCATATGTTCAGCGGACTTTGTACACCACCATGTACATAGTCCACAATCCTGGGCTGCCAAAATTAATCATTAATCTTTTGGTTTAAATTCACCTCTTCTTAACCATCCCTGCATCAAATCCTGATCGACAAGAGGTTGTTCGAGGAGATTTTTGTACTTGCAACTATATGATTGCCTTTTCTGCATTTCTTGCCTTTCCATCTGACCCTTCTCCTTATATTCTTTCTTTTGTTTTTTGGCACATTCAGTTGCTGCCTGATTTTTACCTACTTCTGGTTTGATTTCCATTCCCACTTGACACCAATATGCTTCTGCTAAACTAAGCAGTGAAATCATCCTGGACTTTTTCTCTCCATGTTTTAAAACTTTCACGATGTTTGTATCTGGTGTAGTCAGCATATATGTTTGCATTCCTACTATTGCAGATGTATACATGTAATCAATTTCAAGAAGGCCCATACCTCATTTAGAGTGAGGAATATAAAATATTGGTATGCACTGTTTTTTATATATCATTTGATAAGTGTGAAGCATTTTTCTTGTTTTCCTGTCCAGCTGATCCAGTACTTTTTGGGGCCCATCAATTACCCCAAAACTGTAAATTAGAACAGGAAGAGCAAATTGGTTTATAGCTTGGACTTTGTTCATAGATGTCAGAGTTGTTTTCAGTGCTAATTTTAGTCTTCTAAAATATACCTTACCGAGTTTTGTTCGCATTTGTTCATGTTTTATTGTTGATCCTTCATCGATTCTCAGATATTTATACACTCCCTCCTGCTCCAGTTCCTTTATATCACATTCCTGTTCCAGACTGATATTTTTTTGGTGCTGCAGCTTTTTTGATTTAAATGTTGCTTTTGATAATTTATCAAAATCAAATGACATTATTGTATCATCCCAGAAAGTTTTAATCACTTGTGGTTGTGTTTTCAGCTCTTCATATCTTCCCTTAGATTGTTTTTTTCTAACCTGGGGGCACATTCTTTGTTCTATGTTTCCTGTGCTGTGGGCATTCTGTAGAAAGTTCCAAAACATCTTCCTGTGCCATAGTCTCTTAAGCTACATCCTGCTTCATGCATTGCTCTCTTAAGCTACATCCTGCTTCGTGCATTGTTCTCTTAAGCTACATCCTGCTTCGTGCATTGCTCTCTTAAGCTACATCCTGCTTCGTGCATTGCTCTCTTAAGCTACATCCTGCTTCGTGCATTGCTCTCTTAAGCTACATCCTGCTTCGTGCATTGCTCTCTTAAGCTACATCCTGCTTCGTGCATTGCTCTCTTAAGCTACATCCTGCTTCGTGCATTGCTCTCTTAAGCTACATCCTGCTTCGTGCATTGCTCTCTTAAGCTACATCCTGCTTCTTGCATTGCTCTTTTATGTCCGAGCTCACTGGCCTATCACTCCACAACACTGACTGCATCGATGCTGCCACTCTTTCCTGTTCCTTCCTTTGCTGTGCAACTCCAACTGAACTTTTGTACTTGTTTCCTGCTGAAGGTTCCAGAGTATCTTTGTATGGTAAGTGGTCAGACGCTTCCCATGCCACCTTTCTCCTTAATTTGGGGACTCACTGTTCCATTATGTTGTGATGTTGCCAGAGTTGGATTTCCTACCCTGAATCTTACACTTCACAGGTAAACCATAATTTCAGTTTCTATGTTTTTTAACGTCTCCATTACTAGTCCTCTTTTGTGATTTCCCCCTTTGTTTTCTTATTTTTTTGTATTATGACATTTTCCATATCTGGATGCCTGTGCCTGTATTTCTCTTCAAATATCTTTGGTGCTGCTTTTTCTGTTGATTAGTTTTGTTTTCTGCTTTCTATAAATACTGCACCATAGTAAATATCTTTTTTGTCTTTTCCATGTCCACATCTGCTCCACTTGTTTCTCCTTACTCTGGGGATTCCTTGTTCCATCATGCTGTGACATAACCTGTATTAGACTTTCTCCACTAAATCCTTTACTTCGCAGGTGTTCCATAAGTTCAGCTTCTATTTGTTTAACTTCTACTTTACTAAACATCTGTTCTACATTCTGACTTTGTTTTCTTATTTTTTTGTATTATGAAATTCCCCATATCTGGGTGCCTTTGCCTGTATTTCTCTTCAAATCTCTTTGAAACTGCTTTTTGTATTGCTTAGTTTGGATTCCTCCTTTTCATAAATATTGTACGATATCAGATCTCTTTTTCCTTCCTATGCCCACACTCTTTTTTTTATACCTTTCAAAACTCTCTAGGTTTTGTTCTTTATATATTTGCACTTCCTCTGTTGCTTCTTCTTCCATGCAGCCCAAAGTTTCTTTGTCTATATAATGTTTTTCATGGAATTGTATTAATGAAAACTAATTTACATTTGAAGATTCTGACAGTTTCTCTTGTGCAAGCAGTTTTCTTTCCTCTAATCTCTCTCTTAATCTTTTTGACCGCTTTCTGTCTGGAAATTCTGGGCTTCTTGCATAATAGTAACAATGCATAATTTCTTGCTCATCCTCAATAGTTCACTCTGTCATCATTATGGCTCTTTTTTGGCCTGTCAGTTTTTGCATTTTTTATAAACTACTGCTTTCTTCTACAACGGGGGGGGGGGGGGGTCATCCTCCCACTGAGCCTGACTTAACCCCATTCTAGGAATGTTTCCATGTCTTGAGGATTCTACACTGTCAGTTTTTCCAGTCCTGGCACCAGTGCACATAAGTTCATAGGTTCATAGGCTTTTACTAGGCTAATGACCACAAGGGCTTTTTTAAGCCTAGCCATGCATCCCAAATCTCTGACAAGTTCTAATACCCTTCATAAGTAAGCAGAGACATGGGAGATGAAACATTTACAATCAGGGGCCTGGGAGATGAACCATTTGCAGGCTACCTGTGTCCATGAGAAAAATGGTTCCTAACCAGGGATTAATTTCCTGTTTCCTATCAAGTTGTCCAAGTTACACTTGAATTGGATTAGGGAGTAATTCTGCATCACCTGGATGGGGAGCCAGCTCCAGAGACAGGGAATCTCTGGGTTACATGCCTGTTTCTCCAGCAGGTGCTATTTATATCACAGGCAAGGTTTAAGTTTTTAATGGGTAATTCTGGTGCTGTGTGTTTTGTGGATATGCAGATGGTCCATCATAGTGGGGTCTGACAATGCTCTGTATGCCAGGCATAGATCTCCCTTCAACAGCCTGTAGGAGACAGAACACAGGGATAGAGCCTTGAGGTGATTTGCACAGGACATGTTACTTACACCCTGTAATCTTTTAGTGAGAAACCTCTGTGTAAGTTCCAATTGTTGGATATGCCTGGTTAGGTACAGACCAAAGGGGGCATTGTACTCAATGATAGGTTTGGATGAATGCCAAATACAGTGGAACAATGACTTCCTTGGACCTAGATGCCATACCTTTGTTTATTAGTTGTGCAACATAGTATGATTTCCTCACTACTGTAGACAAGTAATGGTCAAAGGCTAGATTACTGCCTATGTGTGTCCCTATGTCCCTGACTACAGGCTCATCTCTAAGGGGTGTGTTGTCAATATGATAGTTACCAGGGGTGGATGACTTCCTGAAGGATACTACTATGCATTTCTTGGCATTTAGTTTTAGTCCATGGCTCTGACACCAGTTGTTTGTCTGTATCAGCTCTTCATCGAAAAAATTTGTGTTGGTGTGGGATTTAGTGACGGCTCCTAATTTGCAATTATCTACAAATGTTGTCAGCCAGAGGCCATTCACATTGGCCTTGACTTCAGAGAAGTAAATGCCAAAAAAAAAGCTGTCCAGGAACAATCCCCGAGGAACTCCACTTGTGACTGGCCTCTTTGTAGAGGTGAATTCTCCAGTTCTAACTTCCTGGGTCCTGTCCTGTGAGCCAGTTGGCTATCCACAGGGTGACATAATGGTTTGTACCTAACCTCCTGAGTTTGTCAAATGTGTCAAATGCTTTGGCCAGGTCAAAGTAGGTATTGTGTACCATTTTGCCCTCATCCATTGCTTTGGTGACCTTCTTAAAGAAGTCCACCTGGTTGAGTAGGTATGACCTTCCCTTGACAAAACCAAATTGTGTTGGGTCCAGTGTCTGGAGGTTTACTATATCATTATTGATCACTTCCATAATACTTTTTTCCATGACTTTGCATGAGACTAGTGAGACTTATGGGTCTGTAGCTGGCCCATCTTTGTGCAGAGGGCTGACTGTTTATGTTTTCCATTCATGAGGCACAACGCCTGTTTGGAGGCTACAGTTATATAGCAATTCCAGAGGGGCTAATAAGTCATATTGCATGCTATTTAGAAAGTTTCCTGCTATATTGTCTGGGCCCATTAATGCAGTATTCCTAGTCTTAGAGAGAGCATTAAGGACCTGTTCCCTAGTGATAGCAGGGTGGTTATATTTGATGGCATTTCCTGATGGAAGGTTGAGGGGGAGAGAGGGGTAAAGTTGGAGGTGAATGTGCCAGCCAGTATGTTTGCTATATCTTCTGGCTCAGTATAGGTGGCTCCATTTGCAATGAGCTCTACACACAATTGTGTATTGCCTTTGACGTTGTGGACATAGCTAAAGAATGCCTTGTAGTTGTCTTCAGCCTGGGTTCATAGGTTCATAGGTTCATAGGTTGGTACTAGCCTATCAGCCCTAGGGCCTATACAAGCCTAGCCATAACAATTCCCTGGCTATTTCTTCCCACACTATTTACTTTCCTGGACCTCTGTCTAGCAGGGTGACTGACGTGATCGCCGGGGTGAATTTCCTTTCTCCCATCAAATCGTCAAGGTTCCTTTAGAAGAAGGCCAAGAAGGCACTCTGCTTGACATGTATGGGCAATCTATTCCAGAGTCTGGGGAGTCTCTGGGTCAGGAACCTATCCCTCCAGCATGTTTTGTTTATTGTGATGACAAGGTTTAGATCCCTGGAGTGTGTGGCTCTGAGGGATTGGGATTTCTTTAAGTGAAGCATGTCCAACAGCTCTGGGTTTGACATGGCCATGTATGTTAAGCAGAGATCGCCTCTGAGTAGACTATATGCGATAGAGTATAGCTGGAGTTTTTTAAGGTGGTCAGCATAGGGCATCTGCTTTAGGCCTGTGATTCTTTTAGTGAGGTATTTCTGCGGCCTTTTCAGTTGTTGCAGATGTGTTGAGAGGTACATACCAAATGGGGCGTTGTATTCTATAATGGGTCTAATGAGGGATGAGTACAGTGGGACAATGACCTCCTTTTTTCTGGATGAAAAGTCCTTAGTGATGTGGTATGCCACATAGAAGGATTTCCTGACTGTTGTGGTGATGTGGTTATCGAAGGTGAGACCACTGTCCACCTGTGTCCCTAAGTCTCTTATCACACTTTTGGTGTTTAGTGTACTGCCACCTATATGGTAATTCACGGATACATGTTTTTTTCCCAAAGGGGATAACTATACATTTCTTGGCATTGAGCTTGAGCCCATGGCTGTGGCACCAAGCATCTGTTTCTGTAAGGCCCTTTTATAGAGTATCCACATCATTTGGGGATTCAATAATGGTTCCCAGTTTGCAGTCATCTGTGATCTTTGTTAGCCATAGTCCCTAAGTGTTGGCCTGTACTTCAGAGAAGTAGATGCCAAACAAGGGAGGTCAAATTTAACTCAAATTTGGCTTTGTTAGATTCTATTTGTCCTCTGAGTTGTTTGTTTAGATTGATGAGAGTGCTTTTATCCTGCTAGGTGCTGCACCCCCTAATTTTTGCCATACTTTTTTTCCTTCTGTTATACAACCTATTGAATTTATGAGTCCACCAGAGTGGCTTGTTTTTTGATTTAGTTCTGTACTTCTTCCTGGTGGGTACAGCTACCTCTATTCAGCTATTAACGTGCTTGTATAAAATTTCTGTGAACAGCTCTGCATACGCAGCAGTGTTCTCAGGGTTTATGGGGGCTTGAAATTTTCCCCAGTTATCACTTAATGGCAGGAAGTTAGCCTTAGAGTAGTTCCTGAATATTCCAAGGTTAGCTGGGGGAGTCCAAGTTTTAATTTTACTTCAAAGGAGACTATTTTGTGGTCTGACTTTACCAGGGAAGACATTACACTAGGAGGTGTGCAGCACTCTCCCATATTGGTGAGGACCAGATCCAGTATGGTTGCACCCCTGGTTGGTGTATTAACAATCTGGTCCAGGGAATTTGTGTTTATAAAATCCAGGAATCTCTGCCCCTGTACATTTAGTGTCATGTAGGATTCCCAGTTAATAGTGGGGTAATTAAAGTTTACCATCAGTATAGTAATGGGTTGGATATGGAGTGTTTCTGGTAAGTTTAAATACATAGTATCAGTTTCTGGGTCATAGAGGGGACCTATATCTTGCAAGGAAGTGGTATTTGATTTTGACAGTGGTGATTTGAACATGGAGCGGCTCAAGTGCATTGTCCTGTATGACCAGCCTTGAGGTATATTTATTTTTGATGTAAATCGAGACACCTCCATCTTTAGCCCCTGTCTGTGTAATAGCTGGTCTAAATGTGTGGAAGGCATTATAGCCTTGCACTGCTGGGATGCTGTCTGCGACTTTAAACCATGTCTCAGTGACAACACAGATGTCAGCATTCTCTAGTGTAAAGAGAGCATCTGGGGAGTGGAGATTTGTTGTTTAGACTCCTAGCACTGAGCAGTAATACTTTTAGCTTTTCTTGGTTTTGATTTGCTATGTCAGAAGTACTTTCACTTTGGCATTGTCTAAGGAAGCCACTATGGGGAAGACAGTGTTTTAGCTAATATCCGAAAGCCTAGAGGGTAGAGGTAGAAACCATCCCTGGCAACACAGCATGGTCTGTTGACCATCTCCTTCCATGTTGATAAATATTGCATTCCCTTAGAATGACACCAGAGACTAAGCCAGTTATTAAAGTCAGTCATCATTTGTTTGTATTGTGGCATCATACTTGGAGAAGGTATAATGCAGCTCAGTAATAGGCTCATACCAGCCTGGGATGCATATTCTGAGAGCTCCATGATGTTTCTCATCATATAGTCTAGGGAGGTATGTCTCAGGTCCTTTACACCAATATGGACTGAGTCATACTGGTACTTGTGGTCCACCTCAGTGTGTGTGTAATGTGGTGGATACTACACCCTGATAAGCAACTGATTGTGGCAGAAGAGAATGCATACATTTCCAAATAGGTGATTTTTCATTATTGCCACAAAAGGATTGGACAATAGCAGGATTGGGGAATTTTTTACACAACCACACAAAGAAGCAGCAAAGAATAATATTCAAAATGACACAAGAACTGCAAACAGAACCGCTTTTATTCCAAACTTTAGCGCCTCGACCAAGCAGTCTTCAGGAAGTATATCCTTTCTGAAGACTGCTTGGTCGCAGTGCTAAAGTTTGGAATAAAAGTGAATTATGTTTGCAGTTCTTGTGCCGTTTTGGGCAATTTTGTATCCTGGGACTTGTACACCCATCTGTCTTTTTATTGTTTAACTCACCTCTGTTCATAATGTATGCTATATAAAGTACGGTTTATGTATCAGTGTTGTCTTGGTGAGACTTTGTGAGAACAGGGTTTAGCATGTGAAAGTATTTGCCAAGACCTGAAGATGAATTTAATTCCAGCAGTACTACTCCCCTTTTCTTGCTAATTTTATCATATCTTCATTCCTGTTTGTAGTGCTTAAGCTTCCTCATATGTTTTTGTGATGGATAGGGGTTGATTTTCAGATACGATCAGGATAGGAAGTCATGTCAAAAAGGGTTTGCCCCTTGAGTGTTTATATTTTTTGTTTAGTTATGAATTCAGAGAAGTTAATGTGTGAGATGAAGTTCCAATATGCTCATCATTGGCTCAGTTCCTGACTTTTCTTTTCCTTTTATGCAAGATGATGCAATTTTGACAGCTATAAATGTATCCAGCATGGGGAAGTTACCATGGGGAGTTACTTCATGTTGCAGAGTAGCATTTAAATCATGTGGTGCTCTGCCACACTCATTACAGCTGAGTGCACCTCCATGCGTTTTGGCAGTTACCTCCTACTGCACCTTTAGGCGTCAAATATTGCTTGTTCCTATTCACATTAATCATTCCAAAACCATGCTACATACAAGGTATCATAATATTTTATCTTGAAGCACACATGATGGCAAACAAAATTGTATTGATATATGACCTCTGTCAATGAGTATTTGTTTGAACCGTGTTAAATAAAATCAAGAATTCAATACACAGGAGGTTCAGGTTCAAAAGTTTACTAGTGTACACCAGGAGGTAAAAAACGTGCAAGTACAGAATTTTGTCTAACATGAAACAGGCAGTACACAGACTTTACAGGCTTTACATTCAAGTTGTGCCCACCTTACTGATGTGGTATGTCACAGGGCATCTACATCACTTTAGCTTATAGTCCTCTATTCATAAAAACTGCTGATGCTGTATATTTTAAAAAAGTTTCCTCTGGTAACAATACGGCCTTGCTATCCACCTGGTCAGACATAATGTCTTTCTGTAAAGTTACTTTTTCAAGGTTTCACATCAGTTCAAATAAAATAGTGGATTCAATCTTCTAATACACATCTTTGTTCACTGTAACACTTTCCCACCAGCTGCATGCTATCTTAGTAACACATATACAAGGCCAAATCATCCCAGCAGGAAAGAGCAGAAGATTTCATTATTTCACATATTTAATTTCCTGACCCAGCAGATAATCACTTGTGAAAAGCATGAACATTAAAACTTGCTAAGCTAGCAACTGCCAGGGTCGGAGGTCAATTTGCTACAAGCCACACTGCAGTTTCAAAACTACTTGCATTTACACATGAATTTATCCTTTCTGTTATATGATTAATAGAATAAAATGCATTACATACTACTTTGTTTTTAAACTAGCATTTCACATATATTCAAATACATATTTTTCTAACATTTTCCCTCCTATTAATTCTTTTTATTCTATTTTGAAGTATGTATAATGTCATTTCATCTCCCAACCTCTTCCACTAAGGATTTTCAGTTAGGTGAGTCATTCGATCTATACTTCAGAAAAAATGTCATCTGAGATCAGTTTTTCAATCTCAGTATCTTGGTACAAAGTTTCAGTAACAGATACATCAATAAAATCTTTGATTAGTCTTTTCATGCAGGGAATTCCACAACAAACACATGCTCCTATTAGGAGTATACCCGCACAAATGGCAATCAGACTATTCATTAGGATGGAACCCCACCCCCCCACCAAATAGATTCTGGAAAAAGTTCATCAGTGGGTTTGGGCCTGGTTCAGTCATGGCTGATACTTGCTGAATTACCTCTAGGTGGTTGTTAATTTCATGCCTATTGTCTGGTATGTATGCACAGCATTTTTCTTTGATAAGCGCACACATACCACCTCTCGCCGCTAGGGTGAAGTCAAGAGCCATTCGATTTTGTAGCGCAACAGTTCTTATTGCATTCAGTTCATCAGTCACCAGTTCTAGGGCAGAGAAAGTTGCATTACTCATTACTTCGAGAAGTTTCGACAACTTCCTCAGCTCCCAGATCAATTTGACTGCTCCATATGCTGGGAATATTCCTGCCCAAGATATAACACTGTCACTCAAGTCCATATGAGTCAATTTACTTTTGTCTTTCACATTATTATGGTCTTTCCAGCCAGCTTCGATCCGTCCAAATGGATTTACAGGTTTCTCGACTGGACCTCCAGGTTTCTGAGCTACTTCTCTCACGTTTCGTATCTTACCCAAAGGTAATTCTGCAGTATGTCTTATTGCTGGAACCAGATAACCCAAAAAACAACTGCCGGACCAATTCTCAGGTAACCATTTATATGCTTTTTTCCCACAAATAAAATAACAGTTTTCTACTTTAGTACTAATACGCATTAACCCTGCATGAAACATTTTCTGATCTATAACTGACAATTGTTTAAACAAAACAGGATTCTTGCGAATGTCATTCATGGTTGTTTTCAGTGGGTTCAAATATGAGTCATAATTAGTATTGCAAAGAATATTGCCATTACTATTCTTAACATAACACCGATAAGATATGGTTATATTACAATTTCTCCAGCCCACCTGGAGAGCATCATTTTTGTAAAAACATACAATCCCTTTTTGTGTGACAGGTAAAAATAAAGCTATTTTGTCCTGTGATCTCACAGTTCCTGTATCAAAGAGTAAATTCTCCCAAGTCTCATTTATCACCAAGGGGACAGCGGACATTATCAGTCCTCCATATGCTGTTGGTATAGCTGTACAAACCCAGCAATTTGAAATGTTCATAGTCTCTGCATATACAGGTTTCATGGCTAGGTATGTGCTAAAATTTGAATGCCAGTCTGTAGACGTTTTGTCACGCCTTCCCACTTTCACTTGTGTGGTTGAGTGTAGGAAAAACCACAACAAGAGGAAAATTGTCACAATTATAGTCAATAAATGTATACTCAGCAAAATGATTATGCAACATCTCTGGGGTTGATCTAAATTTCTATTCACTTTGTTTTTGGCCATCTTGCCCTTGTATATCAGTCACAAAGTTTTTATCAAGTTGAAAGTTCTTTACCAGTTTGCAGTGTGTCAAATGAACCCAGGACGTCCTCTCAGCCACTCTGACTGCAGTAGGCGTTGCCAACAGTACCTGGTACGGTCCTTCCCACTTTGGACTCACCCAATTCTTCCTTTTCGTCACTTTCAGCCACACCCACGTCCCGGGGGCCAAAACTGCTTCCACCGGTCTGGTCTGTTCCTTATCTGAAAAAGAGTTAAACTGAAAAACAGATTTATTTGTTAACAGTTTCCTCATATAACTAGCTAATGAACTGTCAGCCTCTTGCTCTGCAGGCATGAGAGCTTTCCACTGAGGCACATAATATGCTCTCCCAAAAATCATTTCAAAGGGAGTCAAACCCTTCACATTTGGAACCGTTCTCAAACTCAGCAGTACTAAAGGCAGACAGTGTATCCAATTCTTTTGGGTTTCTTCAACAAACTTCCTGAGGGTACCATTGTACCTTTCCACCAGTCCTGCTGACTGTGGGTGGTAGGCGCAATGTTTTTTTAAGGAGATACCAAAAAATCTCCCAAGTTGCTGTATTGTCTGGTTCACAAAATGTGTGCCGTTGTCACTATAAATCCTTTCCGGAATGCCAAATCTAGGGATTATTTCTTTTATCAGGGCTTTCGCCACTGTTGCTGCATCCGGATTTCTGGTTGGAAAAGCTTCTACCCATTTAGAAAACATATCTATAATGACTAAACAATACTTTTTCCCTTCACACTTATTCATTTCTATGAAATCCATACAAATAGTATGGAACGGATACAGTGGTATAGGAAAACTTCCTTGCTTAGGTTTAAATGCCCCTTGTGCATGATGCTTGTTACAAGTATGACAAGCTGCACAAAATGTTTTTGTATAGTTTTTGAATCCATATGTTTGGAATATTCGGTTTACTAACTGTACCATCCCCCCTGTTGAGACATGGCACTGCCCATGGCTCAACAAAGCTGCATATCTAAATACATTAGATGGCAATATCGTTTTTTTCTCTTTGGAAATGTACAGTCCATTTTCAAGAATTGCGCCTTGTTTTTCCAATTTCTGTTTTTCTGCTTTTGTAGTAAGCATCTGCATTGTTTTTAACATGTCTAAATCTAAAATCTCAGAGGGTTGTAATTCCTCATTCAAAAGTAAAGTTTCTGAGTCTGAGGCTGCTTGCTTTGCAGCTGCATCAGCTCGTGCATTGCCTTTCGAAATCTTATCCTGTTGTTTTGTTTGAGCTACACATTTACAAATAGCTACTTTGGTAGGTAACTGAATAGATTCTAATAATTCCAAAATAAATTGTGCATGATTAATTGGTTTTCCACTAGATGTTATCATTCCTCTATTTTTCCATTGTTGCGCAAATACATGTACTGCAGAAAAAGCATACTGACTATCAGTATATATGTTTACACATTTGTCTTTTGCTAAAGTACATGCCCATGTCAAAGCTATCAATTCTGCTGCTTGTGCAGATAAGTTATGTGGTAAGGATTGGGCTTCTAGAATTTCAGTGTCTGTAACTACTGCATACCCCACTAGATTCTTTCCTGTAGGGCCCCTTCTGCATGAGCCATCCACGTAATATGTCACCTCGGCATCATCCAAGGGCATATCTGTAAGATCTTGTCTAGGAAAGGCTAATTGTTCAATTTCCTGCAGGCAGCTGTGCGGTGTGCTATCCGCAGGAGTTGGAAGTAATGTAGATTGATTTAATGTCGTGCATCGTTCAATTGTCATATGAGGTTGGCTCAGCAGTATAGTCATACATGAAAGATGTCCAGCAGGAGAGAGATATGCTACTTTTTCTTGCAGTAAAATTATTGTGACTGCATGAGGCACTCTCAATGTGAGAGGGTGAAATAACACCACTGAGGCCGAAGCCTGTACTGCCATTGCAGCTGCAACTACTGCCTGTACACAGTGAGGCAAAGATCGCGCCACTGGGTCTAACTGCGATGAATAATAGGCTATGGGGCATTGCTTGTCCCCATGTTGTTGCGTCAGCACTGACGTCATATATCCTTGCTTGCAATCTACGGTCTGAAAGAACTCTTTGTGATAATTTGGGAGTCCTAAAACTAATGAAGAAGCTATCAACTGCTTCAACCTGCAGAAAGCCGTTTCTGCTTCAGGTGTCCATTGTAAAGTATCTTGTGCTGCCATTGGTGTCTTATATATCAAGTCAGTCAGTGGAGCAGATTCCAAAGCATAATTTGGTATCCAGCTCCGGCAGAAATTAGTTGTACCCAAGAAGGACATCATTTCCTTCTTGGTTGCTGGTTTGGGTTCTTGCAAAATTGCTGTTTTTCTTTCTTCGTCTAATATTCTACCTTCATTGGATATCA
Organism: Protopterus annectens; assembly: GCF_019279795.1. Lineage (NCBI taxonomy): Eukaryota > Metazoa > Chordata > Ceratodontiformes > Protopteridae > Protopterus > Protopterus annectens. The sequence goes on along the minus strand of NC_056726.1, from coordinate 639,958,199 downwards.
CATATCCAAGGTATCTAACTTGTTTTTTCCAAAGTTGTAACTTACTTTTGTTTACTTTGTGTCCTTGTCTTGTTAAAAATTTCAATAACGCTACATTATCCTCCCTGCATTGTTGCTGGGTGGGGGCTGCTAGCAAGATGTCATCTACGTAAAGTAGAATTTGACTACCTCCTGGTGGGGTAAACCCTGCCAGGTTGCTAGCCATTTCTTGTGCAAATATTGTTGGGCTCTCACACTATCCCTGTGGTAGTCGAGTATAGGTATACCTTTTACCCTGAAATGTAAATGCAAACCAATATTGACTATCAGGATGTATAGGTATTGAAAAGAAAGCATTACTGATATCTACCACAGAAAAATATTTTTGTTGCGGTTTCAAATAATTTAACAAAGTATGTGGGTCTGGCACCGTGGGTGCTCTGGGTATCACTGCATTATTTACAGCCTGTAAATCTTGAACCGTCCGCCATTCCCCGTTTGCTTTTTTAACAGGAAATAGGGATGTATTACATGGTGAATCAGGAGATTCTACCAGTACTCCTTCTTTGAGTAATGCTGCTATTATAGGCTTGATTCCTATTTCTGCATCTTTTCTCAAAGGGTATTGTCTTTTCTGTGGTCTAAATGCTGATTTTGGTGTAATTGTAACTGGTCCTGCTGTTCAAATAAGTCCTACATCTGACTTTCCTGTCGACCAAAGAGTCGTTGGAATTTCACATAAGGCTTTTTCTTCTTCTACTAATAAAAATGCTAATCAGCTGTCCTTGCTAGATTGCAAGTGAACAGCTGGATGTGTCTGTGTCAACCAATTCAGTTTTTGTTTCTGTATCCCTTGTTCTGACAGTTCTTAGTCAGTCTGTTTCTCCCATCTTGTCACCTTTTCTCCTAAGTCTGCCCATTTTACATTTTTGTTCTTTGTCAAGCTGACATGGTAATCGATTTGATCTATATAATGCAAGGAATTCTTGAGGTAATGAACAGCTAACTACACTGTTACCCTCAGTATCTCAGTACAAAGTATGTAAAACCAATATAGTTGCACACAATTCCTGCTCATACTCTCTATCAGGTCCTGGTGTAGTACAGTAGTATAGAGTACAGTGTAACAAATGCTGTCAATCCGTGTCGAGGGAGGGGGCTTTACTGATGGCTACGTTCATCAGTTCCTCGGTTACTGCACCTGGACCAGTCGTGACTAGGTCCTGGCTGTACCAGTAAAAAGTTTCACCCTCCGATCGCACCACAAAAGTATCCATTTGCCTATCCATTTGCCTCTGCACTTCCATACCTTGTACAGTTGGAACTACTGCTATGCCAAATATCTGCATAAGGTCCCTGCCCAATAGGTTCACTGGACACTTTGCAGAAACAACAATTTTACTTCTTTGGGTCATACCTGAAACAGGGTCAGTTATTGCTATATCATGGGAAAGTGGTTCCCTGTATAGCTGTCCATTTGTGGCTTTTACCAATATATAATCAGGTGATTCAGAGTGTTCTGGTAACTTGGAGGGGTGTAAAAGGGTCCGTGATGCTCCTGAGTCACACAGGAATTTGACTTCCCTTCCCTCCACCAGAAGTGTAACTTCCGGTTTCGTATCTGCTAAGTAGAGCTCTAGGCTCAATAATGCTAAATCCAAAATTTCACTTTCTTCATCCCCCATATCTACTTGTACTTCCTCTATTCCTTCAAACACATTTACATTTGTTTTCTGTTTATTAACTTCACCTGATGATTTCTGATTTCTACATGATGTATCTTCACTATCATATAGTCAGTCCTCATCTCCCTTATCTTCTGTAATTACCTTTTTGTTCTGCTTACAATCCCTTGCTAGATGTCCCTTTTTCCCGCACTTGAAGCATTCACCTCTCTTTTTCCTCTCTTCAAATCTTCTGATTGTTTGTCAGACTGTTTATTTCCTTGGGCATTCTTTTTGCCCTTTTTACCTGACTGTAACACAAATACTTCAGCTCCGTCTTCAGCAGTGAAGACTTGCACCTTCTTTTTCTTCTTACTATTAAAATGTCTTTCAGCATGTCTAGTATATTCAAATAAGGCTTGTAGCCTACCTGTTCGATGGTCTATCATATGCTTCGTAATGAAGCTACTAATAGGTGCAATGCAACCTTTCAAAAATGCATTTTTTAATTGTTGTTCATATGGGGAATCATTCGTTTGGTTTTCAGGAACCGTCATACCACTATGATTATTAAAACATTCCAATAATCTAGCATAGTACCCATCTATTGTCTCATTTTCCTGTTGTATTGCATTGATTAATGCAAGTCCAGTCTGCTCTAGGTTTCCATTTCTCAGAGATTCGGTCTGTATGACCTTTCACTCTGTTGTCTAATTCTGCGTCACTATGTGGGAGTGGTTTGAGCTCTGCATTACGAGGATTCCAGGTGCCACAAATCATGTGCCAATCTGGACCTATAATTTGTCTTACTACTTTTTCTACTTCTTCCCCATTCAAGTGGTAACTCAACCTCATGCCTTGTAAATCTTCTAAAAATTTCGTAAAATTAACTTTCGGATGGGGGATTCCCTCAGTAGCTTTCCGGATATCCTCTGGTTTCCATTGTCTATATACCAAGAGTGTTGGGTCCTGCCCTTCCTGTCCTGCCTGAGGATTTGGAACCTCTATAAGTGGGCATATTTCTTCCTCACTCTCATCCTGTAGGTTTCTTTCTATTTGATATGATTCTGCGTCCCTATGTATTTTACATGTCCGGGACCTAGTTTCAATAGGATCTCTAACAAACGGTTGTGGTCTTGCCGAGACTTCAGGATAACGCGGAGGCGGACCAGCCTGTCCACTCGCTTCATATCCGGAAAAGGGCAAGGGAGGAGGAGGAGCTGTTGCTATTACTAAGTTATTATCTTCTTTGTCTAAAAATAATGTTTTCGAATTTTTAATCTTCTGTTCTCTACGATTTGCTTCCTCAATCCACCTGTGTGCCTGAGGAATGCCTAATTGGCGTTGCTTTTTTGCCTGACCTCCCGCATCGGATTTAAGTTGCTTAAGGAGTTTAACTAGTGAAGTTTTATCTAGTTTACCATCAAATTCATATTTGTTAACCCATTTCGTATAATACCTAACGTTATCGGAATGTTGTGATTGCATGTATTTTGCGTCTTCGGTTAGGTGCGGATCTCACGATGTTTTAGTGCACTGATTTCCCATGGTAAAAGAAAATGTTACGTAACCCTTCTTAGCACGTGATATCAAAAGTTCAGTTCCTTTTCACAGTTTATCTAGAATAACTGCCTACCTTATTCTGTTACCCTGATCTATGACCAAATATACAGTACTTCCTTTTGTCCCTGATCTGCATAACAAATCTTGACAACAGTATTTACTGTAACCTAGTCCCTGATCTAAAACAGAAAAAAGGCAAAATCTTCCTACCTGAGCCTCCGGTATTGAGTCGTCCAGGATCTGCTCTTCGGCCACAGATCAGAAAGTGGCCAGCCTCTTTAAACGACAATTCAGTCGGAAGTCTTTTCACCCAAGAAGAACCGTTTTGGTAACTTCTCCTGCACAGTATTCGACCACCGGTAGACTCTGATCTGCAGCTGTCCGAGGGATATCCAGCTCGAAGGACCAAAGTGTTAAATAAAATCAAGAATTCAATACACAGGAGGTTCAGGTTCAAAAGTTTACAAGTGTACACCAGGAGGCAAAAAACGTACAAGTACAGAATTTTGTCTAACATGAAACAGGAAGTACACAGACTTTATAGTCTTTGCATTCAAGTTGTGCCCACCTTACTGACGTGGTATGTCACAGGGCATCTACATCACTTTAGCTTACAGTCCTCTATTCATAAAAATTGCTGATGCTGTATATTTTAAAAAAGTTTTCCTCTGGTAACAATACGGCCTTGCTATTAACCTGGTCAGATATAATGTCTTTCTGTAAAGTTACTTCTTCAAGGTTTAACATCAGTTCGAATACAATAGTGGATTCAATCTTCTAATACACATCTTTGTTCACTGTAACACTTTCCCACCAGCTGCATGCTATCTTAGTAACACATATACAAGGCCAAATCATCTCAGCAGGAAAGAGCAGAAGATTTCATTATTTCACATATTTAATTTCCTGACCCAGCAGATAATCACTTGTGAAAAGCATAAACATTAAAACTTGCTAAGCTAGCAACTGCCAGGGTCGGAGGTCAATTTGCTACAAGCCACACTGCAGTTTCAAAACTACTTGCATTTACACATGAATGTATCCTTTCTGTTATATGATTAATAGAATAAAATGCATTACATACTACTTTGTTTTTAAACTAGCATTTCACATATATTCAAATACATATTTTTCTAACAAACCGTAAGGTGATTACTTCATTTTTTTAAGTCTAAAGCCACACCCACTGGGAGTTAAAGGTACACACTCAAAGGAGCTGTACTGGAGGGTATGAGTTAAAGACAAGTGCAAACGCTTTTGTAGGGGCTGAGGTAATAGGACGGATACTTTTTACTGACCAGACAATTAAAATCATTGGTGTTGTCTTAGTAACAGCTCAAGTGTTTCTAAGCAATGGTCCGTACAAAAATGCAGTTTTGCTATCGAGGACATTCAAGTTATCTTTCAGAAAGAAAATTATTCCTATCAATGGAACACTGCAAGGTATGCTGGGATGTTTCATGGGATATATATATATATGCTAATGACTCAGTAGGAAAGATGAATGCTAAGTATATATATTTTTCTCTTTTTGGAGTGTTCACATTTGAACTCTGTGAGACAGTTTATCTGTAATGACATTCACAAAGGTCAGTTATGGTTAATTCATCCAGGTGTATTTATCTGCATTTTTTAGGTCATTGGTAAGTGCTAGGTTAGTTGCCCTTATGTGTCATTTTAAGCCTAGCCATGTTCCCTTCCAAATGTCACAATCAAACTCTGTACCTCATGTACATGAGATAAACACCTTAACCATTATACCAACCACCATATAATGATGGTCGGTATAAGGTTCTTTGTACTATCTGCCATTCATAATAGACATAGCAGATTTTGGGGCCTTTGCATGTACAAGCAATATCAGTTTTGTTATAGTATTTTGCATATAAAAGGTGTGGCTTAGCGGCTAACAGGGCGCTGAGAGAGTACCATTATGCATATTTTTTGTGGAAAATAAATGCCACAGCCTTAGATAATCACAGGATACTTTGGTACAAAAGGACTATAGTAGATTTTTATTTGAAAGATGGCATTCTTTTTTAACAAGTTGGCATCAGGCACTGGAATATCATTATTCCAGCATCCCTGAATGAGAAGATTTTCTTTGGTGACTTTCTTTGAATAAGCTCCCTGGGAAAGGGAATATGGAATATTAAGTTCAGGCTGAAAGGGAATGAAATGATTGTGATGTTGAGGGGAATGCCCTGCATGTTATCATATAGCAGGCTTTTGGGATGTTTTATATATATGGCTCACATTTGACTTCAATGTTCAAGTTTACATAACATTTTGTATGGTGAATATGATGTTGCCAGGCACAGAATAGAGAAATATGGATATACTTGTTGTGTCAGGACTTTGGTTTATATGGCATGCTAGGTGTCAGACTGTCTTTGTTAACAAAAAGTGGACCCTGCATGATCTTACTTCATGCCTTCATTTTTGTTTCATGCAGAAAGGCTGGGAGATAAATTGTTTTCCTTCCTATCTTTTGATTTGACTCATGGTGAGTTTCATTTTTTACAGTGTTTTTAAGAATACCTGCCTGTTTTCTATAAGTGCAGTGGGATCATTTACATTCAGCTGCGCTACCACCAGCTGAGGCAGATGGGACCACAGTTTAATATGTCATTTGAAAGACAATACATTCAGGAGTATGTCATACCCCTTTGGTTACTTTGCAGTGTGAGAAATAGAAAAATTATTCTAAGCACCTGATGTTGGAATATAACCCATTTCTTCCACTCTTCTAGCACACATAGCAAGTGTATACCCTGCTGAGCCATTAGTTTCAGACTTTACATTACCAGGAAGTTATTTCAGAGTATTCTTCACTTGTGAAATGAGTCACTAAAGAGGTTTGAATGCAGAACATTTTTAAGATATTTAAAACCACCATGATGAATGCTCACAATAACTGATTTCCTTCTTTTAATTCAAAGCACCTTTTAAAAAAATTCTGTCTTTTCCTTGCATGCCAGCGTCTGAAGAGCCCGGACATGAGTTTCCTCTCTCTCTATCTGTCTCTCTATCTATCTACCTATATATTTATTTATATATCTGGCTACGTACCAACTATTTCTTGAACTACTTGTATTTGTTACTCATGTTGAAGAACTGGCCTGATGACCCTTATAAACCATAATGTGAGATAAATGATACAGGCAATGTAAATAGAGATGTTCAAAAATTATTCACAGTACAGTGAGTAATTTGGTTATCTTTTCAGATTGATAATGCTGTGTGTGCCTAAGCAGGGCTTTGTCTGGATTTGCATGTCTTTTTAATATGATTAGACTAATCAAAGCCATAATAGCTTTTTGATTTTTTCTCTCTGTTTGCCCTCACAATCTGTCAGTCATCAGCCCTCTTCCAGCCCAGTCATCTTATTCATTCCATAACCGGGATGAAGGTTGACAGCCCAAAGCCCCGACACACACTTAGCTAAGTGCAGAGGGGAGGATGTATAATGGACTATAGCAAAGAGCGTCCATTCACTTCCACAAGGAGCATTCCCTTTCAAGCAACTCCACTGTCAACCTCTTGAAGTATGAGAGGTAGTTTAGCTGGTCTTCATCAGAGAATTTCAGTGTACTCCCCAAGTGCATGCACACGCACACACACACACACACACACACACACACACACACACACACACACACACACACACACACACACACACCCCTGGGAGGGGCAAAAAGACCACACTTCCTTCAATCCTCCCACTCCTCGTCTGGCTCCTCCAGTGCTGGTGCTGCTTACTGAGCCTTTTAATCAACTATTTCTTGTAAATAATCATTAGAAGTGCATTGTTAGAACATTAGGCATAACAGATGGGAAACAAGCCAGGGCTCCAACGTCCAAACCACGTTTAATAGAAGCACACACAACACAAAGGTTTCAAGACAATATCTTTTTCTCAATGTTTACACAAAGTAACTCAAGTACACTACTTATATACAGATAGCCAGCCCATCACCATAGTCACATGACCCAATTAAAAGCAGTATATAATTATATAATTAAACAGCCCTAAAACCTCCATATAATACATAAAAACATAATATAGATATTGTTAAAGCGTGTTACAAAAAAAAAAAAAAAAACACTACATTAACATTTTACAAGGGAGGGGGCTTCACTCCTCTGCACCCCCCACCCCCCTACTTTAATATTCTTCCTCCGAGACCACACTACAATGGGGAAATGGGAAATTTCCCTTACCCCCACCATAGCACAGCCTCAGCAACAGGCATACTTATGCGAAAGTGCTTCTTCGGTGAAAAGCACTTTTGTGTAAGTATGCCCGGCCGTTTGGGTTTCGGTTGCTTGTTCATTCGAGCAAACGTCCAGAACCCATATACATATATATATATATATATATATATATATATATATATATATATATATATATAAATATATTTATACACACACACACACACACACACACACACACACACACAGACACACAAACAAGAAAAAAATTATTAGACATATAAGAAGATCTTTATATTTCATGAAGGGTCACCCTTAAAATTTAGCACAGGTTTTATACTAACAGTATTATTCAACCCTGGTAGACTATCTGCCCTAAAATAAGTTATCCACTTATACTCCACCATTTTAGTTCTGTTAACTAAATCATGTTTGTTAGAATTACCAGGTGACAAGCTGTATAATAGTAAAGGTTAGACAGCAGTGGCTAGAGGAAGTGATGAGGGAGAGGATTGGATCAAACCAAAATATAGTTTAGAAAGGAGGAGCTATGAGGATATCGGATAGAGGGACTTTTAAGTGGGAAAGTAAGATGTATTAGTTTCATATTACATGCTAAAACTGCAGTTCAGTCTGTATGTTTATTTATTTTATTATTATTATTTATTTGTTGGCATTTGCTTACTGGGAAAATCCAACTGTGCAGTGTTCTTTTTCAGCAGAGGCCCAGGGAGACATCGTGAAAGTCATTTGCATTGTTTCATCATTTACAGTTTCATTAATGGGCAACAGTTTTATTATTCAGACATCCATGACAACAGTTTTATCAATTACAAACATTTTTGATTAAAACTAACAGTTACATGGGTTGTATATGAACATTTTTTGAGTACAGGGAGGTAAATGCAGTGCAATACCATCAGTATGCATAGATTGTCAGGTTTTATTTAAGAATATCTGTTACTAAAAGACTTGTTCAAAATATAGGACATCAGAAGATAAAATAAAGAGTTAGAGCAGCCCAGAGGGAGGGGAGGAGGCACGAGGAAGACAAAGGAGATGAGATGATAGTCGAGTTGTGATAATATAGATTAGGTTTTGTGTTCATAGGTTGGTACTAGGCTAACTGCCCTTGTGGACTATTTTAAGCCTAGCCAGTTACTTCATCTCAGAATTAAACCCTGCACCTTGTGTTGATAAGGTAGACACATTAACCATTATGCCAAAGTCCCAATGCAGAGAGTTATGGCACAAATTCATATAGCTATACTTGTACCAGTTTAACCAGGGGAGATACAGATGCAGAACCATTTATCTATCAAATGTTGCTTCAGTTGAGCATACCAGGGAAAACTAATACATACTTATGCTATTTCACTGTAAACATGCCTTGTAATCCCACAATCCTTTCATCCATGTATTCAAATTTGATGTACCTATTCATGTTCATTATCTGTTCCATTACCTTTTACCTGCAACAATTTTCCTCTGGAGGACTATTTCCTTCTGTAATTCCAGTAAGCTTTATTCTTACTTCATATCATTCTTGGGCTTATTGGCATTACAACACGCCACACTGTCCTTGGGTACAGGGAATGGCTAGGACATAAAACAAAAATTTCCTAAGGTCGCAAGTATGACACTAAACTAGGATGAGTCAGTCGCATCTCTGACCATGGAAAAAGTATCTGATTAGATCCTAGGGTTCAGGAGTGATCCCTGGCACCTGAGGTTATGGAGAGAGATCCGTGGTCTGCTGTATACTGGCAAAATATGCAGTTTAAATAATCATACCTTTCCTAGGGAAGAAGATATTACTTGTCAATACTTTTCTCTATACCTTTATTATGTGTACTGCTTTTGGTTTCCGGGGTATTTTTTCCATCAGTCACTGTGACATAAAAGCCTCAATGCATGAGAAATTACTGGTGTTTTTCCTGCTTTATATGTGAAATGAACATTATCTACAATGCAAACAGATTACAAAAACGTCATAGTCTCTTAAAGTCAACCTGATAATAAAGAACACAGAGCACAGAAATCTACATAGGACATTGCAAACAAATTAAAGTGTATCAAAATCTGATGGTATTCAGCATTTTCCCAAAAGCACTAAAAACATACTTAATTGAAGTTATGTATTCCAAGTACTATTTCAGAATAAATTCTGCACTTTTTATAGCATAAATATCACATTTAACTATTTGCAGCTGCCCTGACCACGGTGCTAAAGTTTGCCTGAATTTGATGATACAGGGGCGAGGCTGCAATTTCTGGCAACATGGATGCATAGTTTCTCATTACCTTTCATATGTCTGACTTGAGTTATACTTAGCTGAAAAGCTGACCTGCTAAAAACAAAATGCAATCAGAAAAAATACCAAAAATATGAAAAGAATAAAATATGATGAGATATAACTGCACAGTTTAGCAATCTTATTGTGTGCACTTCTTTAGAAACTGCATTAGTTTCCTTTCTCATTTTCAGCTCAACATAATTTCAAAGACTGCAGCATAACCAGAGCAATAGGATATAAACGGGCAAGCAATTTCTTATTTGCTATGTAACAGTGAGCCTCCACTTGTGTAGTTCACAAGTTTTGTAAAACAGTGTTTATGTTTCAGCAAACGAACTGGATCAAGATCTAAATTCAAAATAATCAAACAAGTTGAAGTAATAATTCTTTCAAAATGATTTTGATATGATAGTTTCTTAGGTTTGTTTGTTTATTGAAAGAGTTTTAAAGCAAAAATGCTGATCACATAAAACCTTATCTCATTCCTTGTATACCAGCAAGCTTCCTGTTTATAAAGACTTTTTGAGCCAAAACAGAAGGTTGTCAAGCCGGGTTACTGACACATCCCTATAAGGATCTTATCTTCTTCAAGCAGCCGAGACAGTCCTAGATAAATTCAGCAAATGTTATTATGTTATAAAAATGATGGAAAACACAAATTTGTTACAAATGAAGCCAGGCATGCAACAGGTATCTTTCATCCATAACATAGCTTTAAGTACTTATTGGCTTTCTTTGAGACACTGTTATTCAGAATTCAGTCTGCATTTAATTTTTTTTGGCATGGAATGGCATCTTACTGGATGTTCATGTCCTGTACATCTTTAGGCAGGAGGCCTGTATTTTATCAGTAGCATCACTGTTAATGCCAGACCCGCAGGGAGTATTTTGGTGTGATACAATGCCCCCGTGTAATATATATATATATATATATATATATATATATATATATATATATATATATATATACATATATATATATATATATATATATATATATATATATACGGGTCTACTTCATATGATCAAAAATTTCATTTGACTGACATTCATTTGGCCGAGACCATATCACCTAAAGTTCAGAACACTGAAAACTCACTTGACTGAAACTCATAACACTGACACCATGCAATGCTAAATTTGAACATAGTAGTGGCAGTATGTATAAGGTAAGTAAAAGCTAGATGCCCTTTTCCCCAGTGTAGTGTGATCATGGAGTTAGTATATATAGTTATGGGGGGTGTGGGGCAACAGCCCCCCACATTCGGGGGTTTGGTGGGTGTAGTCCCTCAGATAGTTTGGGTATATATTCTATTCTGAAAAGAGTAATTTATTGAACTTGTAAGTATCCATGTCTATGGTTCAAAATATTTAAAATAGGTGGTGGGCTACAACCCACACACCCCAATGTGGGGGGCTGTGCCCCTCACACCCCCCTAACTATATATACTAACTCCAGGATCTCATTACAGTGGGGAAAAGGGCAAATAGCTTTTACTTACCTTATACACACTGCCACTACTATGTTGAAATTTAGCATTGTATAGTGTCAGTGTTATGAGTTTCAGTTAAGTGAGTTTTCAGAGTTATGAACTTTAGGTTATATGGTCTCGGTCAAATGAATTTCAGTCAAATGAAATTTATATCATATGAAGTAGACCCATATATACATACATTTATAAAACTGGATGTAACAAATGCATGTGTTGAGAACGACGTACCCTTTACATGAAGCTGAAGTAAAATTTGAAAGATGAGGATGTGAACTAGACAGGAAAAATAACAGCCGAAGTGTAACTTGGAAATGATGTCAGACAGGGCATGGAAAATGAGAAAAAGCATCTGCTAATATAGACAACATGGGTGATTATCTGAATCTGTGATAAATCTGTATCAAAGTTCTCAGGGTAAATAAAAAATAAATGAGTTAACTAGAGTGAATGTATATTATCTGAGTGATTGTTTCTGAGCTTTGATCAAAATGACATACTATGCTATTATTTACCAGAGGAAGTGTCTGATGATTGTCACAGATGTGACATGATTTAAGACATAAATAGCTGTAATTTTTAACCACAAGAAATAATATGCATGAATTCATAAAACAATTGTACTGTGAAAAAACATCTTCCTGAAAGTCAGCATTCCAAAAAAAAAAAAGCCAAATAAACTCCCTTTTTTTGCAGGTTAAGCTTCCCTGCACCTCGGACTTATTTTATACACCAACTTGATGAAGGGAGAAAAGAAATCTCTGCACAGAAGTGAATCATTTCCTGTATAGAATTAGAAATCACACTGGCAATGATTTCCCATGGGAAAAAGCATTTTGTGATATGCTTTTTGTATTTTTCTTTTCTGTGGGCTATAGACAAGAGAGCAATTTCACCTCCAGCATGTGTAGGGAAGCATCGTGGAACATAATCTTGTAAACTGTATATGGTCATTTAAAAACTAAGCCTGTAGAGGAGAAGACAGATCTTTGCAAGAGTTGCTTTGGAAAATACAGATATGTTGCTCAGAGAAGACAAAATGAGTGAAAAGAAATGAACTTATATAACAGATTTTGTTATTGCAGTTGTGGTAAAAGTGGAAGAAGTTGGAACAGGTTTACTGCAGATACAGAGCAGACTTAGAAGTAGACTAATGGATAACATTTAATAAAGTATGACAAAAAAGAATTTGATGAATATTACTCAGTAGCTATGGGGATTTCAACCCAAGCTGAGGATCCATATCAGGAGTACAAGATGTACCAGCTGAGTTCCAAACACTTTTAAAAATCAACTTATTTAAACAACAAAGCAACAATTTGAGAAATGTGATGTTCCACCTTTTAAGCATTCCCCACACCCCCACTACTTATTTACGTTAACTTCAGAGATCACTGCACCTCAGAGAAAGGGAAGTATTCACAAGCACCGCACATTCAGACTGGGTATGTATTTGATGTTCCACCTTTTAAGCATTCCCCACACCCCCACTATGTATTTACGTTAACTTCAGAGATCACTGCACCTCAGAGAAAGGGAAGTATTCACAAGCATCGCGCATTCACACTGGGTATGTATTTGATGTTCCACCTTTTAAGCATTCACCACACCGCCACTATTTATTTACGTTAACTTCAAAGATCACGGCACCTCAGAGAAAGGGAAGTATTCACAAGCATCGCGCATTCAGACTGGGTATGTATTTGCTTGTGTGTACTTTAAGTTCCACATTTCCATGAGCCACAAATAGGGTCTTCCACTTTCAGCAAGATCAGCATCAAATGACTGAAGAGCTGTTTTAGAATGTATGTTTTTATTTAATCGTGCCCCTAAAAATGGAAAACTATGTTAATGCAAATTAATCAAAATATTGATAAACTATTAACATTTTCACTAAGTAGCATTAAAAACAGCTTTCATACCAAACATAATATTGGGGCTATGAGAAATTTCCTTCTTAAGAAATATTTTTGTTTTTTATCTTTGCTCTCTTTTTATCTCCTACAGCTGACCATCAGCAGATCCTCCTTGATCACCAAGTCTACCTAACCACCACCCCCACTCTTAATTAGATTAACTCTGGATGAGGGTTGGGGCCAGAGAGGTGATCAAGATCTCCTGGGTCCACATCACACTGCTGCTGGGATGTTTTTATGTCCTTTGTTTCCATCCCACATGTGTTCTGGAAACACCCTGTGGGTGGGGAATGCAATGGGTAGACTGCTCCAGTCTGTTCCTCACTTCAACAGGAAGCTGACATTTTCATGCCACCCCATACCCCTTCAGAAAGTACTTCACAGTTGTTTCCTTGGCCTATACCATGGAATATTACCATACTGTGTGCCCCATGCATGTGCCCTTCTCTCATTTCCTCCCAGGACAGTCTTACCTGTTGTCCCCTGCCAGTGTCTCAGACACCCAAGCCACTAAACTATCCCGGCTGTCTTAATCACACATTAAGACTATAACAGTAATTCTTTGCACTGTGTACAATAATCATTACAAGATTGCTTTGCAATGCACTTGTAACACACAATGTACCTTATTTATTATTATTATTATTATTATTATTATTATCAAAAATTAAAAATAAATTAATGTTAGTGACAGGTTGTAATATACAAACCTCTGCATAGCAACCTTCTTATAATGAGTAAGACAGTTTTGTAATAACCTCATAATCATAAGGCAACAGAACAGATGTAATGCAACAAAATTGACCACAAAACAACTAAGTGGTTGAAGGAAGATTGCACACAGTGTAGTGTGTAATTTTTTAGCATCCCTCAGCATTGCTCCAACTATATTAGTTTTTAATACCTGGCCTTCAAATCTAATTTTCTGTACATTGCTCACACTAACATTAACAATGTCTATTAATCTGTTTTATATTATCACTGTATTAAACACTTGTGGCTTTAATTTTCATTGTTATTTGTAAATCTTCTTTCTTATTTATAGCTATTGAATGTAGTGTTTATTGCATCTTAGGCTGGGTCTGAAAGTGGTCAGTGTTGATCAGTTCTGTACCCCAATAAATAGACAAGCAAATGTAAATACATAAATAAATAATAAATGGGTAAGCAAACAGCACTGACAACATTTACGGTGTACTTTGTAAGACAGTGGTCAAACTGATACATACCAATACTTTCAAATGTCAGTCTGTATCTTTGGTCAGTCACTATGCTTGTTCTGAAAAGAAACACCTCTCTAGTAGAGTACAGCCAACACATACACACACATACACACACACACACACACACACACACACACACACACACACACACACACACACACACACACACACACACACAAGGACTTCTGGCTTAAATGGAAATTTTGTATACTTCAAAGAGTTTTGGTCTGATCAGCTCACTGATCATAACTTAGTTTATGGTCTTAAAATAAATTTCAAAAATGTACCATTTTTTTAATCAAGGGGCATGTTTTAAATTCCCTTTCTCAAACTCATGAGTGGTTTATGATCAGTGACCAGGTTATGATCTTCTGTATTTTATGCCTTGCAATTCTACACTGATTAACGGGTTGCATGCTACCTGCTGTTGTGGGATGCAGTGTGACTGCCATGCATCTTGCTGAATGCATATTTCCGTATTCATTAGAGTGAACCCTCCACACGTGTGCATGTGCACATGCATGTTATTCACATGCACACACATATATATGCACATGAATGCATACACACAAGGACATATACACACACAGCTCACACATTTTGTGTTGTGTGCAGCACTGGAAATTAGTTATGCCTGACTTCTAGGTTGCATCAGCCAGGCTTCACTCCACTATGAAGCCATGTCATCTGTCATCATCTGTCAGTAAATCCTAACACAGCCTTCTTCATACCTTTTATGGATTATCATTGTAATATGTTTACAAGATGAAAGAAACCACATAGGTAAGGGTTGTGACATCCCCCATCTGGGCCAGTAATTAAGGAGTCTGAATCCTCACCACTGACACCAGTGAGGGACCTTCACTTGGAACAAAGATACACACAGTATTTCCAGATGCAGCTCTCTGCATCAAGTACAATTTCCCTTAAGAACACACAGGGAACACACTCGATCCAGGGTTGGGTTTCCCTTTCTGTCTCTCCAGGCCCCCAATAAGACTCCCCACTGGCACAGCTGTAGAGTTGAGTCCTCAGCTGAGTGTCCAAGCCAAGTCCTTCACCACTCTCTCTCTGAAACAAGTGTTGTGTGTTCCTGCTCCAGGAAGCTGACAAACACACACACACACACACACACACACACACCATTTGAGATTTCATTTTCATACACACATGGAAAGGCTGGTACGGATTCACTAGCTATGCCCCTCTGCCCACACTTTAAGGTAGTTACTGCCACCAAACACTCCAAAGCCAGCTACTCTAAGGTTCTTACAAGGGTATTCAATTATACTAAGTGAAATTAATACAATGATAATGTTGACCAAATAACAAGGCTTTCAGGAACAGCCACAATGTCACTAAATGAATATACGTACTCTCAAAGGTTAAAATATTCTCTAAAAGGCCAGCCGCAATGAAAAGTTTAAATATATTTAATAAATAATAAAAGAACATGAAAATACTAAATATCGATGTATAATAACTACCAGAGTTTCAGCACAGGAAATGATAAAAATAACACAAATGGATAGAGTCACACAGATACAGAAAAACAGTACTTAACTAACCTCACTATATTTTCCTGAATGATCTAAAGAATTACTATTCCCTGGTTACTTACTAAAGCAAGACAAGATGAAGTGGGTGAGAGATCCTTCTATGTCAGGTTCTAAAAACAGGCTGCTTTGAGGCTTCTGTCTTAGCTAGTATTAAAACAGCATCTTAGTCCTGGATTACAGAATGTCATCACACACCTGACTATCTGACTTCTGGTTCCCATACCAATCCCTTTACTAGCAACTGAACCAGATTCTAGCACTTATGTGTCATAATACATACACATAGAGCTTTGCTAAGATCTCTTGTAGCTTCTGGAAGTCATAAAACAATTTCAAACTTCCACCCTGCCAGAGTAACAATTAGTTCTCTGCTAAAGACAATACAGAAGGCTTCCTAGTACAGACTTTTTGTCTCTGGCTCCAATCAGAACTGTAAAATACAATCCTTATGGCCTACCAGGTAATTTAATTCCAGACTATTTTTCAAAGTTAGCTGGACTGAGATTAACCTCTTCTCTTCCAGTATCCTATGTTACAATATTAATTTCAACAGTTATAATACAGTCTGACATAGAGTTGTACTTCTTGTTCTGTCTAGTAGGACCCACTGTTGGTACATCAACACAAGCACCTGCACAAATCAGTTTGATATACAAATGACATATAATTATTTACAAAACTCCAGCTACCTATGCTGGCATATGTTACGTATCCATTGGCCTACTTCTCCTGGAATAGCTGACAATACCTCACATTGTCACATGGGTGCAAACTAGAGAGTACTGATAAGGAAAGTTGTGGATGAAGGGTAATAACTGTAAAGTAATGCTGGTTATTAAGGACACGATGCTGGTATAAAACAGGTATATCAAATGGATGAATATTATGACAGAAAAGAGAAGAGGCAGAAGTGAATGTGTCATGTGGTTACCCAAAGAGTAGTACTAGGACAAAGTAGAAGAGGTGAATCACAGAGCACAGTGTAGCAGAGGATAGTTTGTAGTAGTTCCATTTCAAAATGACTTTTTTCAACTTATAGTGCATGTAAACTATCTTTAAAAGGTCATGCTAAGGGCAGATTGAGTGGTTTCTAGCTAATATCAGCATGGACTAGTAAACTAAAATACTAGTTTAGTTAAATCCTTACCTTTAAGAAATGGAGTTAGGGGAAATGATTCTTATAAGGCTTATGCAATTGCTGTACATTATGTGGGTTTATAACTGGTACTACAAGGAAGTAGTTTAGATTATAATTGTTACAGTTTATGATGCAGACAGAAGGGAAAGCTCACTGGTGTATTAGAATAATAACTAAATGGAAAAGGCTTTTTCCTCCCCCATAGTGTTTATTTTGGGCAATGCCATGAGGTCAAAATTACCAACATGAAAAGTTCATCAAAACGTAAATTAAAGGTCATGCTGATAAACACTAGGAGTCTAAACATGAAACTGCACTCATTGCAACTATTCTTAACCCTGGAAGAAGCTGACTTTGCAGTCAGAGAAACCTGGTTTAAAGCTGCTGAGAGCACCCCAGATATATCAGGGTACTCATCCTATCATTCATTCAGACCCCAAAGTGTGGGCAGCAAAACAAAAGGAGGTGGAGTTGCAGTATATATAAAAGACATACACACCTCTAGGCTGGTCAAACAGTATGATGTACAGGAAATAGTCTGGGTGCAGTTAACCATTGACAAGACTCCTATTCAAATCATAGCTAACTACAGGCCTTCATCTCTGACTCAAGATGCCTACGCCACCTATCTGGACCTCTTCAAATCCTTCAAGATTCAACCCTTTACCCTGATCCTGGGCGACTTTAACCATCCAACCATAGATTGAAAGAAATACTCATGCCAAAACAGAAATGCCCAGAGATTCCTTGATTTCATCAATGCAAATGCCTTGGACCAGTTGGTTGACACCTCTACAAGAGGGGAAAATATCTTGGACTTGGTATTAACCAACATGAGTAACCACTGCAGCATCCCTACAGTGTCATCATCCCTGGTAAGATCCGACCGCAAAGTAGTAACTTTCGAAGTCACCATCTCCCCCGACCCCCCCCCCCCCCCCAGCTATGGTCAAACATAAAAACTTTTCCAAAGCTGATTACAACCTCCTGAGGGAAGGCATAAGCAGATTCATAGCCCCCTCCCCCTACAGAGAAACTGGCACATATGTCCAGGTTTACACCAAAGTACCATATGAGCATTTGTACAGCTGCATGGAATCAGGAATACCAGACAGGATGAAATCATCCTCAAGGAAGAGTAAACCTGTCTGGTGGACATCTACAATAAATAAACCCTATAATAAAAGGAAATAAAATGCTGTCCAAGACCAAGAAGGAGCAGGTGTTTAATTGGAAGCAATCTCTTCTTAGCCTGAACAAGCAAATAAGAGCACTAGTGAAATTCTCCAAAGCAAACTTCGAGTCCAAACTGGTCACATCTACTAAAAACAGTCATAAGGCTTTCTTCACATATGTTTGCAATCTCAAGGGAAGCACCCAGATCTGCTCAGAACTGTTGGTCAAGGATATCACATATACAAACTCTGTATATATAGCCAATCTGCTGGCAGACAGGTTCAGTGAAAACTTCACTCCTCTGCCCCCACCCCCCATCAGTAAAATAGGACATCCCCAGTACCTGCCCCCCCTCCTCTTATCTCTAGGGAGTAAGTCATCACTGCTCTCTCAAAGGCAAAAAATACGGCCTCCATGGGACCCAGTAACATCCCAGGTGGCATCCTACATGAACTCAGGCAGAAATTTGCAGCGCCATTAGGGATCCTATTCAACCAAAGCCTGAGTACCGGCTTCATCCCAGCCGAGTGGAGGACAGCTACTGTCATCCCTTTGCAGAAAGGTGGAGCATTCACCGATCCAGGAAATTATAGACCCATCAGCCTAACTACCCTGATCTGCAAGGCCATGGAGTGGATTATCATGGACCTCATTAACAAGAACCCTGGCAACTTCCAGACACTTGATCCCATAGAGTTTGGTTTTGTCAAGGGGAGGTCATGCCTGTTACATTTGGTTGACTTATTTGAGACAGTCATCAAGACAATAGATTAGAGGAAGATGGTGTACACTACCTTCCTTGACCTGGCCAAGGCCTTCAATACTGTTCTCCACTCAGGTATAATAAATAAACTCTCTCAACTAGGCATCAATCCTTATGTTACCAGGTAGGTAGCAAACTGGCTCACTGATAGAAACCACCTAGTCAAAATAGGGGAAGACACTTCAAGTAGTACACCCGTAACAAGCTGCCTAGCTGGATAGGTCTTGGGGCCTCTGCTGTTTGGGATATACTTCTCAGAGGTGCAGGCCAAATCTAGTGGGCTATGGCTGACCAAGCCTGCAGATGACTGCAAGTTGAGTGCTGTCATCAATTCCCCTAGTGATGTAGACATCCTTCAAGAGGGTCTCACCCAAACAAGTGACTGGTGCCAGAAACATGGCCTCAAACTGAATGCCAAAAAATGCCCTTTTGGGGAGAATGATATCCCCACAAATTATCACATTGATAATAAGGCACTAAACATGCAATCAACCATGAGGGACTTGTGAACCCAGGTTGATACCAAACTGACTTTTGGCCACCATATTGCCTCCATTGTACGGAAAGCTTTATACATGGCCCACCTCATTAGTAAAGATATCTCATCCAGGGACAAGTTGGTCATAACATCTCTGTATTCTTCCCTTATAAGACTGATTATTGAATACAATGCCCCTTTCAGCATGTACCTCACAAAACATGTGCAGCAGCTGGAGAGACCACAGAGATTCCTCACCCGGAGAATCCAGGGCCTCAAACATTTATCCTACACAGATAGTCTAAAAACCCTGTCCCTCTACTCAGTCTCCTACAGACTCCCCAGAGGTGACCTCTGTCTGGCATACAAAGCAATCTCAGACCTTGCCCTGATGGGACTGCTGCATATCCACAAGTCAAGCTCCACTTGAGTAACCCACACACGAGAACTCAACCTGGTCTGTGACATCAACAGGACTTGTTGGCGGGAAAGATTTGTGTATCAGAGACTCCCCCTTTTGTGGAATAGATTCCCTCTCCACATAAAGCAGAGTACCTCATTAAATCTTTTTAAGCGCAACCTGGATAACTGAATGGGGAACAGAAAATACACCCCTGGGTTTCTACCTATGTCCCTGCTGGACAGTGGCGTAGGGTGTTGACTTGTTGGAACGTGGGTTAAATTCTTGGCTAACCTTCTAAGGTCCTCAGGGCCAATAGCCTAGTAATTTCCTATGATCCTATGAAAAACTCTGTACTTACAGTGCTAATATGACAGTATTTAGATAATCAGGCAGATATAATGTCCTGTCACTTAGCTGTAAATGAAAGTACTACTGAGAATCTGAGTTAGTATGGTATGAAACAAATGAAAATAGGGAACTGAATAGTTAGTTTAGTGCAGTTTAGATGTTGTTCTGTTAAGGATTAGTATGTCTATCAATTGTTTTTCATGGAGGGGCTACTTGGAAGAAGACTCATTGGTGTTATACTCCATACAGACACTGATACTCTTTTTACCAGTAGTTTTATTTCTGTGTGGGGAAGAGCTTTCCTAATAAGTTGCTTTGCCAGAGTCAAAGCTAGTGTTTTGCTGCAAATATTAATGGGTTACAGAAACTATGGAATAGACAATTCTGTCTTCATAAGGGGTGTTTCTAATGGCAATGCTCATGGTTGTGTTCTATAGGGTAATACATACTGCCTGGATCAAGGCAAAAGGGGGCTGAATTCAAAACAGAATTACTAATTATCTTTTGCCTTATAAAATAGCTTATAAGATAATAAGTTGCAATTAATTTCTCAACAGGTAATTTCCTGTTAGAAAAGAATGTACAGATATGTTGGTGTTTAAGCAGCAAGTCAGATGCTATACCATTTAAACAACAACCCTATTTTGTTTTAGAATTTCACTTTCCAGCAAAATGAATGATAGGAGATCAGACATGAGAGTGCCCATTATAATTTTACAACAAGGAAAGGGAAGTTTGAGTGACTGTTGTGGTTCTATAGTGCACACAGTATTTTGTGACAGTTGTGCACATGACTGTCTGAATCACAAAGAGCTCAGTGCTGCCATGGATACATAATTTGTACACCGTTTTTAAATGCTACCATTCATTCATAATGATGATACCATTGAGTAAACTTGCTATTTTGTACTGAGAGTCTTCTATGGATCTGGCCATTTTGTACATTGTTAATATACTGACACAGGAGGTCCCAACTTTTGTAAGCACTGGCCACCTTCCAGCAATAGCCTGTCACTGCCATTTCTTCAGCTGATTTCTTTGTGTCTTCAGTATAATCCATTGTTATTCCATGTTAAAAACCTCCTCCAGTGTCGGAGTGAAATTATTGCAGAGTAAGAAGTTGAATTCATTCTGCACAAGAACATGTATTAGGCATTCACAGACCACCCTCATTCCATGTCTGGCTTCCAGAGTCTATCCAACTGCCACCCAGTGTGCCTGACAAAACACACTACCAGCTGGAGTTCAGATAATAATTCAGTGCCTGTCTTAATCCTCATTTTTATAAAATAATGCCTTAGGTTTCATAACATGACTGCACCTGTGACCAGAGGTGCTCTGGTACCAAATATATTTATTAAGAGCATTTTGCTCAAACATGTTCATTATTATGGGTAATCCATGTCTCTCCCACAAGTCCATTAAAGTTCACCATTTTGACTTATGCCAGACAGGCCACTTAACATAGTTACATGCAATCAGTTATCTCCATCATTTCCTATGTGAACAATGAGGCACCGCTATAGAACTACACAGTGACATTAAATAGAATGGTATAAACCTTTATACTTCTTATAGGCTGCATATCCATAAACAACAGGCAAAGCTCTCCATTCTGAAATTTGTAGTCCTACTGAGATAATATTTTGATATGCTGGCAGTAACTCCAACTATGCAACACACAACAAGGGGCTTGTGATAGGCCCTCGCATACATGGGGCCTCTGTTGTGGGGTAAATTCCAGATATGCAACACACAGCAAGGGGCTTGTGAGTAGAAACACACATACAAGGGGCCTCTCCTGAGGGTAAATCCCAACTATGCAACACACACCAAGGGGATTCTGAGTAGGCCCATACATACCTGGGGCTTCTGCTGAGGGGTAAGTCCCACGTTAGAGACAGCTGGCATCCATAATCAAAGCATTTGCCTCCCAAGCTAGCACTTTGAGCAGAGGTAAGGCTATCTTTATTGAGTTGACACTTTTCAACTTGCCACACAAGCTATGTCTCCTTTCCTATAAAGAGGTGATATTCCTTATTCCAAGAGAGCCATTGTGCACTGTCAAGGTTTAGTAAGTCTTAATCTGTTGCTCATCTGTATGTTTATTAACTTGGATTAAGCCCAACACCCATGCTTCACCTCATTGATTGTAAGCCTACATGATGGTCCCATGCAGCTGAAACTGACTGATTTATGTGGATCACTAACACAACAGACACTTGTCTTTATTCCAGGTAAATTTCCTGTAATTCAAAATTTTGGATCACTTTTAATCCACTGTTTATTAATCCTTTGGATTCCTTCCACTTTCAGTTACATGTTCCTTAGGGTGACTGGTTGCTTTGCATGGCCCCCAAGGTTTCTCAGTGCCTTTGTTCATGCTATTCTACAATATACTTGTACCCTCCCCAGCCAAGGTTCCTTTGAACCCATTGCTACTGTAATAGATTCTGGTCACTGTGAGCCAGTACTGGAATACATGAAGTCTGGTGTGTAGTTCATGGCTACTAAGGCTGCAGTATATGGTGGTCTAATATAAGAAGGCTGGTAGGCTAAGGAATTGATAGTATATTTTATATAATGGAGAAAAATGATCAGACAGTTCCCTTTATTACATATATGGCCTGTTATTGTTGGGAATGTCACCAGTATCCTGAAATGAGGAAACATGTTGGAATGTTAGGTGATAATGTTAGGTATATTTTTATGTACTTTACTCACACACACATACACACTCACAAAAACATGACTGGTCATACAGAGACGTACATGTCAGAAGCTGAGTTGCCATTTTGTTGCATTGTTTAGCAACCTTGTTTTAAGTTAAAATGTGTTCCCAAACAATGAAACTTCAGATTGGAATCTTTTGAAATGTAAAGCATCTGCTAGCCCCTTCATTTTTTTTTTTTTTTTTTTTTTTTTTTACAAAATGTGTTTCAATGTGTGACCATTTTTAATTTATGGACATTACACAACCTTCTTGTCTTTTTAGGTGAGTATTTCAATGATTTTCACAGTGTAGTTTTCATCTGGTTGCTGTTCAGCTGTCTTTACCATTGCAATATTAAAAGTGTTTAGCATTTGTTCCACTCAGGCATCATTTAACCAAACAGTTAAAAGAAAAAAAAGCGAAAAATGTGTCCCCGGTGGCAAGCTCTTGTAATTTTTTACCTAATTATACATTCACTACTGAACTACCGAACACCCTTTCAATTTGCTTATGCCCCCATTTTCCATTAAATATCTGCACATAGTTGAATATGTGACTTGTGTGCATAGAGTGTCAAACCATAGATTAAATAATTCCAAACAGCCTGAGATGAATACAGTTAATGCAGTTAATTAACTATTGACCTCTACGAGGATAAAAATGTAAAATGCCTTTCAATTAAACATAAATGACAAGTATGCGTCAGTGAAAGAAGCAATATTTTACAACAGTGCTGTACTATAAATGAAACCGTAGGAATAATACTAAATACATACTCAGCCGTTCTCTGTACATATTAATTCATTCCACTCTAACTAAATAGTAGTGTTGTTAATGTGAATCATAGTGAATATTAGGATCCACAAAGTTATAAACCAGGTGATATCATTCCTCATTAATTTAAAAACATTAGGCATTAATGGTGATCTGAGAATCTCAGACAACACTGTTGATTCACAACTTATTCTCTTTTGGGAGAAATACTGAAGTCAACAACAGCATTCTGTCAAATAAAATCTGGTTAGATAAAGGCAATCTTATATAAATTGCAAAGCAGTTTAAGACATTACGCTCATTCAGAGTATAAGGTAAAACAAAGGCTTCACAGGCAGGGAAAGTACAAAGGCTGTTTTTTTTAATAGTGCATTTATAGCTAGTTTTATGTATATAAAATTGTCTCATGATTAAGTGAATGGTTAATTGAGTAAACACACAAAAAGGGATAGTTTTAGATTGAATTTAAAATAATCAAGAAACAGAAAAAGACAAAATAAAATAATTTGTGCACCTCTGCATTCTGTACCAAAGAAAGTTGTGTAAGAACTTACCATAACCTTAGATGTCCTTCTCTAATATGTTGCAGTATTCATAGCAGTGGAGAGTTGCTGCTTGCAGTGACATTGTCTGGCCAGTATACCAAAGTCTTAGTCTAGGAGGGTATATGTGATGTCAGATACCAGGGCCATAAACCGACGTTAGGTATAAAAGTGACATCTGCACGTACCCTCATCAGAATTGTTTTGCCGCATACAGTAATGCCTGCGATGTTTGACCAGGAGGGTCCTAATCTGACACCCTTAGACTTACATGAGGGCCTGTCCCAGGGCAGTAGGATGGCTGTGTAGGTAGAAACCAGGGGGAATGATGGCAATGAACCCTCAGGAGATACCTGGGATAGTAGTTGGACAGAGACAAGGGGTAGGTGAGTGGGACTGAATACTGAAACATAGAAGAGAAGGACATCTAAGGTTATGGAAATTTCTTACACAACTATTCTATGTCCTTGTATTCTGATGTTGTAGCATTCATAACAGTAGGGAGAGTACCAGAGCTTTAAGTATGGACCTGGGAGGAGGAAAAGTTCCTGTGGTCAAGGAGACCCTGTAGGATAGTCCTGGCAAATCCTGCTCTAGCATGGGATGCTATGTCCAGCTTGTAGTATTTGGTGAAGGTGTGTACTGAGGTCCAAGTAGCTGCTTCTAAAATAGAAGAGGAGTCTATGCCTTTGAAAAAGGCAGTAGAGGCAGCAGCTGCTCTGGTAGAATGAGGTTTAATATTGTCCTGTAAGGATTTCCCATGGTGGGAGTAGCACAAGGAAATGGACTAAAAGGATAGATGGAGTGAATGTTAGAAAGGCTAAAACCAGGGCTCTCATTTCCTTGATGTCGATGTGGTCTTTTACCCTTAGAGTAGACCATCTTCCTTGTACTGAGAGGTGTTGTTGATTTGTTTGTAACACTGCACGCCAGCCCAGGTCCGAAGCATCTGTGGACAGCTGTTGTAGTGGTTCTGGGATCTGAACGTGGTCCCCAAGTTGGTCTGCAATTCTGATATCCACAAGTGGATCTTCTTTTTTAGGCATAGGAGAAGTGGAACTGGGGAGTCCAAGGGTTGGGAATGTTGGGTCCATAGGTTTTTTAACACCCATTGAATTTTGTGAATGTGAAGTCTTGCAAAAGGCAGCATGGGTATAAAGGGATGCTATGTGGCCTAACAGTCTCAGGGATTTCAGAATGAGTAGAGTGTATGTATGGGTATATTTGTATGCCCTGTGTCCTGCAATGGGCAATGAAGGAGGCTAGACACTTTATAAACACTCTTTGGGCAGTGGAGAGACCAAAAGACAATGCAGAGAATTGAAAATGACATGAGCCTACTGAAAATCTGAGGAATTTCCTGTAATCTGGATGAATGGGGATGTGGAGGTAGGCATCATCTTTGAGATCTAGAGCTACCATGAATGCCTGGGAGGGGATTAGAGGTAATAAAAGAGGTAAGATGGTCATTTTGAAACTGGGTACGTGGAGGAAGAGGTTGAGAAAGGATAGATCCAGGATAGGTCTCCAAGGACCTTCTTTCCTTGGTACCAGGAACATTCTGGAATAAAAACCTGTGTTCCTTTGAGGGATGGGCACCGGTTCTATGGTGCCTTGATTTAGAAGTAGATGAATGATGAGGGGACAGGTGGATTTGTTTTTTTGGTGGTTGAGGAATCCCTTGGAAAGGTGGGAGCATCCACCAAGTCATGTAACATCCTCTCTGGATGATGGAGAGGACCCATTGTTCTGTTGTTAATCTCTGCCAGGAGGTAAGGGATATGGTGAGTCAAAGGGATAAGGGTGCTGTTGGATGCAGGAGGGGGGAGTCACAATGGAGGAGGCCTGGAATGGTCTGTCTGGCTCTGAAAGAGTGTGGTAGAGAATCTGGAGGGAAATCTGCGAGTAGAAATCTTTCCCGGCTGTCTACGTCCCTTAGATTGTGGTGCTGAATGAAAGGATTGCCTTCTAACAAAGGAGAGTTTCTGAGGATAATTCCTATGATATCTAGGAATAGGGGACACCAGAAGGTGTTTGAAGTTCTGGAACTCCTTACCCTTCTCTTGGAGGGATTTGAAAATCTCAGCAGAAGCTTGTCCGAAAAGGGCCTTATTGTCTAAGGGTGCATCCAGAAGTTTAGTTTGATTGTCTAAGGGTGCACCCAGAAGTTTAGTTAGAACAGCCATAGGAAGGGGCTGTAGCCATACCAAGGAGTAATGTCAAAGCACTGATCCAGATGCAGCAACTTTGGATGCAGCTTCCACAACATCATAGCTCACATTAATAGTTGCCTAGTCACTTGGGATGCTGTGGAGAGAAGTAAATTTAGTTGTGCTGTGACAGGGGAATCCTAAACCACAGATAAAAGGGTGAAGGCTTTAGAAATGGTGTCAAGTATATACCTTGCCATGTGGGTTTGGTAGTTCAGGGCCCTAATGGCAGAGTGGAAAAGGTATATACCTTTTTACCCGTCCTATCCATAAATTTACTGTTTTTATCAGTTGGATAAAGAGCAGTAGAAGGTAGTTGTCTGGATGTCTTAACTGCAGAAACAGCTATAACAGCTGGGTCTGCAGGAGGGTTTTTGTAAAGGAACTGTGTGTCTTGGGGGACCCTGTAAAAATGATCAGGTCATTTAGCTGCTGGGGGTTGGGAGTCAGGAGACTGTGAAGCAGCTAGGAAGGCATCCTGAAAAGTAGGCAGTAAGGGAGGCACAGCTGAGCGAGATGGTTGTTCTATTTGCAAATAGTCAAAGTACCTTTTCTGGGATTCTGAAACCTCAGAGGCCTGCCAATTAAAATGTTTCCTCGTGAGGGAGATAGTATCCCCAAAGCTTAATTCTTCTCCTGGGGATTCAGGAGAAATGGAATCCTCCTCTATTGGAGTAATGAATTCCTTGGGGGATTCAATTTGTGTTTCATAGGAGAAGGGCTCCTCAGAAGATGAGTAATCTTCCTCAGATGCATTGGATTGGTTGAGGAGTGAGAGTAGGGGGAAGTTGCTGTGATTGTAATGCCTGAAAGGCCTTAAACAGACTTTGAGAGAAAGATTCCCAGCCAGGCATCTGTCGGGGTTCAGAGTGCTTGGATTTCTGTTTTTTTTTCAAGGGTAGTTATATGAGCAGTCTGAAGAGAAGCAGACGTCGGCCTAACATGAATAGGAGAAGCAGGGGATTCTGAGGACGCAAACCGTGGTTCTCCTCCACCATCAGACTCTGATGGCTGAATTACCTTGAGTTCATAGGTTCATAGGTAAGTACTAGGCTATCTGCCCAAGGGCATTTATAAGCCTAGCCAGAGTGTGTTGGCTTTCGCCACCCCCTTAGATTAGTTCCCTGTGCCACTGATCAGCAGAGCCATTAGTTCCCTGCGCCTCTGTCCAGCAGAGACACTGCAGTGATCCCCAGGGTAAATTTTCTGTTTCCCATCCACCCGTCAAGGTTTCTCTTGAAGAGTGCTAGTGAGGGGCTCTGCCTGATGTATACTGAAATCTTGTTCCAAAGCATGGGGAGTCTTTGGGTCAGAAATCTATCCCTCCAGCACGTCCTATTTATTGTTGTGGTAAGGTTTATATCCCTAGACCATGTGGCTCTCAGGGATTTGTTTTTTTTTTAGGTGGAGCATATCCATCAATTCTGGGTTGGACATGGCCTTGTATGTCAAGCAGAGATCACCTCTGAGTAAGCGGTATGCAACCGAGTACAGCTGGAGTTTCTTTAGTCGGGCTGCATAGGTCATCTGTTTGAGGCCAGTAATCCTCTTGGTGAGGTACTTTTGTGGTCTTTCCAGCTGTTGCAGGTGTCTTGTAAGGTACATCCCAAATGGGGCATTGTATTCTATAATGGGCCTAATAAGTGATGAGTAGAGAGGCACAATAACCTCCTTTGTTCTGGATGAGAACCCGTTTATGATTAGGTGGGCTACGTAGAAGGATTTTCTAACCACCTTTGCAATATGATTATCAAAGGAGAAATTGCTATCTACTTGGGTCCCCAGATCCCTTATTACTTTTTCTGTATTTAGGGGACTACCACCTATGTGGTAGTTCATGGGTACTTTGTTTTTTTCCAAAGGGGATGACTATGCACTTTTTGGCATTCAGTTTGAGGACATGATTTTGATACCAGGTATCCGTCTCAGTGAGACCCTTCTGGAGGATGTCTGTATCAGCTGAAGAATCAATTATGGCCCCTAGTTTGCAGTTGTTTGCAAACTTGGTCAACCAAAGTCCTCCTGTGCTTGCCTGTACCTCTGAGAAGTATATACCGAACAGGAGGGGTCCTAGGACTGAGCCCTGGGGATGCCACTTGTAACCGGTTTAGAGTTGGACCTAGAATCTGCAACTCTCACCATGTGGGTTCTGTCCATGAGCCAATTTTCAACCCATCTCGTGACATAGGGGGTAATGTTCCAGTTGGTGAGTTTGTCTATAATACGAGAATGGGGAATGGTGTTGAAAGCCTTTGTAAGGTCTAGATAGGCTGTGTGGACCTCCTTACTCTTATCTAATGCCTTGGTAACTGTCTCAAAGAAGTCCACCAGGTTTAGGAGGCATGATCTGCCCTTAAAAAGCCAAACTGGGTGGGGTCCAAAGTGTAGAGGTTCCCAATGTCTCTGTTAATGAGTTCCATGATGATGCACTCCATAGCCTTGCAGACCAGGCTAGTCAGGATTATAGGGCGATAGTTCCCAGGGTCCATTTTGGTGCCACCTTTGTGGAGTGGGATAACTGTTGCTGTGCACCAGTCTGTGGGTATATAGCCTCTAGAGAGGCTAAGTTTGAACAGTGTGTTTAGGTGAGGGGGTTAGTTCATTTTGGAGCCCTTGTAAGACACAGCCTGGGACACGGTCTGGTCCCATTGAGGCTGTGTTTCTGGCTTTGAATGGGGCTGTTTTAGCCTGTGTGTCAGTGATTGCCAGGGTCCTACATTCTTCTGGTATGGTTATGGGCCCTTTATGGGGTGAGAGGGGTGTGAAGTTTGCACTGAACCTGTCTGCCAAAATGTTGGCAATATCAGTTGATTCAGTGTATTTTGTGCTATTCTGCACCAACTCAGAGCATATCTCAGAGTTTCCACTTAGGTTATTGACATAGCTAAAGAAAGCTTTATTGTTATCTTTGGAGTCCTTGGCAATTTTTCTTTTGAAGCTAGCCTTGGATGATTTAATGAGGGATCGTAGTTTCTTGCTGATACTGATCAGGGATGTCTTTTCTTCTAGGGATTTTGCTCTTATCTGTACTAGTTTCCTCCTTCTATTGTAGAGCCTGTTTATGGCAGGGGTCCACCAGATTGGTTTCCTTTTCTTGGAGGAGTGAGTCTTGGTTTTACTTGGGATAGCATGATCCATGCATTCCTGCAGATGATCATAGAGTGCCTTTGTATAGGTTTTAGCAGCTTGGACAGCATTGTCCATTGGCGTGGGGGCTGTGAAAATTTCCACCTCAGTCTTAAGCAACGTGTAGTTGTCTTTTGAAAAGTTTTTCACGGTAGTTTCCTTGATTGGGGTTGGGTGCGGAATGTGAATATCCAGAGTGATTAGTCTATGGTCTGATCTAACCAGCGAGGGGTTGACATCAGGTGTGGAACACCGGTCGCCCATGTTGGTGATGACCAGGTCCAATATGTTGTTCCCTCTGGTGGGGGTGTTGACCAGTTGATCCAGGGTGTTCGAGTTTGTAAATTCTAGGAAGTGTTGGGTAAGGGAGTTAGAACTTGAGTAGTTCTCCCAGTTAATGACTGGGTAGTTGAAGTCACCCAGTATTAGGGTGTTTGGTAGGACCTTCATATTTCCCAGTGTCTCCCAAAATGTGGAATGGGGGTCCTGGGTCATGGTGGGTGATCTGTAGCAAGCTACAATTTGGATTGCAGTTTTGCCCATTGTTAGTTGCACTTGGATGATCTCTGATGCATCGTGCTGCACCACTAACCTGGAGGTGTGAGTATCCTTGATGAATATGTATACACCCCCACCTTTTGTGTTTCGTGTTTTTAGTGGATGTACCTTTGGTATCCCGCACTCCAGCTTCCATTAAGGTTCCCGGGCCTGCTTTGGTAACCATCGTCTCAACAGACTCTAGGTCTTCAATCACCTCTAGAGCTTGTTCGGATGCCTGAGGTGCAGCCTGGGATTCAGGCCTAGCTTTTATATATATATACACACATACACACACACACACACACACACATATATAAATATATATGTACATATACACACACACATACACACACACACACACACACACACACACACACACACACACACACACACACACACACACACACACACACACACACACACACACACACACACACACACACACACACACACACACACACACACACACACACACACACACACACTCACACGTGCGCACACACACACACACACACATATATAAATATATATGTACATATACATATGCATACATATATACACACACACACACACACACACACACACACACACACACACACACACACACACACACACACACACACATACAAGAAGCAGAAAGGAGATGAAGAGGCACTGTATTCCTGTGAACTAACATGAGAAAGAGGTAAATAACAGTAAAGAAAGGGTACTGGCAAATATGGTGCACAGGCTTCTGAATGCTCAAACTTTCAGGTTAAATGTAAGGAAGTAGGATTTGCAGATAGAATGGTAGAGATATGCAAGGCGCAGGGAGCGAGAGCTAGAGAGGTGGACTGAAAAGAACAGAAAGGGAGCTTGTAATACCAAGAAGGTTCTTAAAGAAGACAAAGGCAATGACAGCTGCATTGTTTCTGCCACTGCTGCATCTGGAGACATGTGATGATTTCTACTCTCTGTTTTTATTACTGTATTTATATACTAACATATAAATATACAAATAAAGCCAAATTATAATCTGGTTAATATAACCGGAGTAGATGCAAGTCATTCAACTTTTTCTTAAGGAGCAGCATGACAAGTAAGAGAATTCACTGAGGAATGAAAACAGAATAGAAGGAGATGTATGAACTAGTGAGTATAAAAGACGGAAATGCTAAAACTGAAAATAACACTGTTATGGATAAAATGTGCAGAGGCATTTGGGTAGCCTGGGGATGTTGTGTGATATGTTTGAACTTAAAGAAGCAAGCATAGGGGGAAATGTAAAAATAAATACACAAACATGAAAATAGAAAACTAATTACAGGGAGAATCAGTTACATAAAACAGATTCCTTCAGCTGAAGTTCTTCCTGATGTAAATAATTTCCTCTCTCTTTGATAAGCAGCTGATCAGAGTTAAGCAGTTGCGTCATTCCAATTACTTCCTGTAGTACATTGTGTCTGTCCAGTACATTCTTAGATTCTTTTGTTGTCTTAACTATATGACTTCTTTTGGAAGCCTGTTTAATGTATCCATTAGTTTTCATGTGAAAAAGAAAAAGACATATGGTTGTTTCCTTTGCATCATATCTAGCTTCAATATTACATATTTAATTTTGTAATTAATAGATCAGCTCTTGAATTATGTTGATTTGCGTGGATACGTAAAAATCAATGCTGTCTGTCTTTCCTACGGGTTCCTATCACATCATCGAACTTTTACAAGTTCGAACCACATATGGTCGAGACCATATGTTCGAATTTGTAAAAGTTTGAGTGTGTGAATGGAAATCTCCATAGGCGTGGGGGTGCCCTCTGCTTACAACAGTTTATTTTGCTGTCCATTGTGTTCTTTTTATTTTTTTAGGTAGTCGAAGTTATGTAACATCGAACATAATGGTTCAACCATTATGTGTTCGAAGTTATGTAACTTCAACTATGTGATATAGACCCTTTCCTACTTCCTTATATATTAGGTCTATTTTATGATTCTTTTAAGACTTTTCTTTCTTCTTTAATTGACAGGACAGATAATTTTTTGAGTATTTTACTGGCATGCTTGGGTTCATAGATAGTTACTAGGTATGTTGTCTATGAGACCATTAAGGAACCTGGCTGAATTTCTTCTGGATAAGTGGCTTGTTGACTGTTGGAAAGTGCAAACAGAGGCTGAGGGAATCAAACTGTGGACTGCAGGATACAGCCTGTTGACAGCTCATAACCTCAATCCTCTGTGCTAATTGCCACACTAAATAGTGATTTTGCAAAGAAAACAAATGCAAAATGCTATACATTATTCCAGAAGCCATTTTTTGCCACAGATACCTTGTTACAAATTATCATGTACAACCAGCTGATGTCTACCAATATAATTCTGTGGTACCCAGGGCCCACATAGTGAAATAGCACTTGCTACTTTTGTCATAAAGACCTTGTAAATGTCTCATGCTGCCTTGTTTATGTGCAGTTAGACTTTTATACACTGTCTTAATCTGCTCTGTCTTTTTGTTTTTTGTTGATTTTATTTACAAACAATACAGATCTTCACCACTGTGTCCCTAACCCTACCTTTTGTACATCAGGTTTACTGCTAAGTGTATTGATATGCAGAATGATTTAGTGCACCAGAATAACTTGGCTGCATTGACAGAGCCACAGAACAAACTGTTTCATTCTAGAGGACATTCACAGAGAGATGGACTACATCCTGCCCTGCAGAATCATTTCTTGTACTGCTACTGCCTCTTTCTACTTATTAGATTATCATAGTTCTGCTTGTATTCTGGCATTCTATTGTTAAATTTAAATCACTTTGTTTTTAATTCCCTTACTGAACTAAAGCAGTCATTTTTCAAAGTTTTGTTTTTTGTTTTTTTTTATTTCCGGCTGCTTTTCTCCTATTATGTTCAGCTCAAATTCAGTTTTAATATACTGTTTAAAAAACAAGTAATGACACAAATGAACAGATGCAAGCAAAACATAAAAATGGATTCACATAAACATAAGTGGCATACGAGACATCAGTGAGGCAAAGTCAAAAGTTAAAATCACAAGCTGAACATTTGAATGTTAAGGGACCTCTTAAAGCTGTTGACGCTTGGGGGTCTGAAAAGCCAACCAGGTAATAAGTTCCAGGGGTGGACGGCTGATAAATGAAAGAACAAGTCCCAGAGATTTAAGCCTCATCCGTGGAACCTCCATCAGCCACAAGGTACAAGAGTAAAGGACAGAAATGTGAAGGTTTGGTGGAAGTACCTGTTTCAGGTAGGGCTGCCATGCTGTGATGGGTAGACTAAGCAACAAAAAGAACTTGATAGACACCAAATGACTGGACAGACAGCCAAAGAAGGTTCCAAAGGATTAGTACAATATGGTATTAATATAAAGCATCTTTTAATGTGCTAGGCAGCTGATTTTTGTACAAGCTGCAGGCAATCAAGTATCTGAAAGCACCTCCGCCCATTATATGGTGCTGCAGTAATCTAGGTGTGATGAAACCAGGACATTCACAGCTACTGCCTGTACCTCTTTAATCTTTAGTTGTAACATGCAGACCAGTAGCTGTCAGCTGGCCCTTAAAGCAAAGGTCATACAGCATAGACAAAAATCTAACTTTGTTATCTACATAAATAATATATAGTGTAAAGGCTAAAGATTCAAGTTCCTGAGAGTAGTGCCGACAGCCCTGGTAATCATCTTGGCAGCAGACAGCTTCAGTCCTGTACTGAGCATCCACTGATGGATGTTGTCAGGAAAATATCAGTGGTACTACGTGGCTCTCCTCCTAATTAGATCAAACAAGGTTAGCAGATGTGCATTCAGGACCAAACCCTGTGGTGTACCTCAGTCAATAGAGAAGGGCATGGAATAACTGATATCTGAAACAACCTTCTGTGAATGACCAGAGATGGAGAAGGCAAACCAATGAAGGGCATTTCTTGAGATAGTATGATCCAGAAGTATTTTGTGATTCACTTTGTTAAAAGGTGGTATAAAGTCAAGGAGAATTAAGACAAGAGTAAGACATTTCATCCTGTACCATGAGAAAGTTACTGAAAATTCTAGTGACAATAGTTTCTTTTTGTCAGGGGTAAATAATAAATGGCATGGTGAAGGTCTTAGCTTGTACTCATTAAGGTAAACATGAAGCTGCATGGAAACCACCTTCTATAAAAAAATCTTATTACTAAAAGGAAGATTTGAAATAGTTTAACTGTCAAGAAGATCAGGATCAAAAAAGGTCTTTTTCAAAATGAGTGTGTAACTGAGGCCTCCTTATGATAAGATAGAAAAAAAGGTCCCAGCTCCAAAGAGGACCAGAAAATACTGTGCAGGACTGAACTTCAGACACCAAGACAGGATATAGTAAACCAGCTGAGACAAGGCTCAATGCTGATGTAAAACTAAGGAAGTAATGCCAGTATAATCAAGCAAATCAAGCTCAGTACAGGAACTGACAGTTTTACTAACAGGAACAAGGAAATCGCCTGGCAGTACCATGAACATAATACCAGACCTGAATGAGGTATGCTTTTAACAAAGTAGTAAATAACATGTTTACATTATTCTAATGAAAACTCAGTCTGGGTACCAAAATAGACTAAGAGGCTTACCCTCTCGGCCACTCTGAAGTGTATGACCAGTTAGGTTGTCACAGTAGAAATCTCCCTGAATAAGAATGGTGCCTGCCTTCTTACATCAGATTTCCAATTCATCCAAATCACAATCAGTCTGGCAGTTGGAGCAGAGGGCTAAGGCTGTGTAGTTCCTATGGTATAGGATTTGATTTCTTCGACCCTCAATTGCCTATTATGTGATCTTGAGCAGGTCACTTAAATAGAAATTGTCCCTG
Organism: Protopterus annectens; assembly: GCF_019279795.1. Taxonomy (NCBI): domain Eukaryota; kingdom Metazoa; phylum Chordata; order Ceratodontiformes; family Protopteridae; genus Protopterus; species Protopterus annectens. The sequence continues at coordinate 639,923,249 of NC_056726.1, read as the reverse complement.
GGTCACCCCTGAAGAGGGACTTTGTGGCCAGTGGGCCTACCTGGTTAACAAATGGTTCCTAGGTTCATAGGTAAATTCTATGCTATCACTCTGCAGGCTATTATAAGTCTAGCCAATAAACAGAGGCCAGAATCAAACCCTGTGTCTGTGAAGTTAAGACCTTAACCATTATGCCACTCCTACCCCAATGGATATTATTATGATACTCACACACTCTGATCTTCTCTGATAGCAGATGGGAAAAGTGATAGGGACATTGCAACCATCATCTCTCAAGAAGCGAGTGAAGGCCTTGGTCATGCAATGGCCAGACACTATGGACTGGACCAGGTGAGCATGAAAAAGAGAGGTGATATCTAGAGTAGCAATTAGTGGTAAGTTATAGACAGTGGTCTCTTCCATTGGTTGGTGCAGAGTGTGATGATGTGAGGTATTTCCAGCTATGTCAGGAGAAGTAGGGCAGTGGATGTATAACATATGTCAGCATATCTAGCTGGTGTTTTGTAAAGAATTATATGTCATTTGTATATCAAACTAAGTTGTACAGGTGCCTATGTTGAAAATGTATTTGTAAAGCTGCTTGTGTTAAAAATGTACCAACAGTGAGTCCTGCTGGACAGAAAAGAAATATGCCTGTATCACAGACTATATTGTAACTGTTGAAATGAATGTATTGTAACAGATGATACTGGAAGAGAAGAGGTTACTCTCAATCCAGCTAACTTTGAAAAATAGTTTGAAATTAGATTACCTAGTTTAGGCCATAAAAGATTCTATCTTATGGTTTTGATTGCAGCCAGAGACACAATTTCTGTGAAAACCAGGATTAGGAATCCTACTGTATTGTCCTTAGGGGTGAATTAATTGCTACCTTGGAAGATTGGAAGCTTTTGAAGTGGCTTTATAGCTTCCTGATGCTAAAACACATCAATTTCTGTGAAAACCAGGACTAGGAATCCTACTGTATTATCTTTAGAGATGAACTAATTGCTACCTTGGAAGAGTGGAAGTTTTTGAAGTGGCTTTATAGCTTCCTGATGCTGCAACACATCTTGGCAAAGCTCTATGTGTGTATATTATGGCACATAAGTGCTAGATTCTGGTTCAATTTCCAGTAAGGGGGTAGTGTGGGAACCAGAAATCAGATGACCAGAAGTATATGATGTAATTCTGTAATCTAGCAGTGAAATCATGCTTTAATACTAGATGAGACAGGAGTCCCAGGGCAGTCTGTTTTTAAAACCTGACAAAGAAGGATCACTCACCCACTTCATCTTCCCTTGCTTTAGTAAGTAACCTGTGAATAGCAATTCTTTAGATCAGTCAGAAAAATATAGGGAGGTTAGTTAACTACTGCTTTTCTGTATCTGTGTGAATCTATCCATTTGGCTTATTTTTAATATTTCCTGTGATTGAAACTCTGGTGTTTATTGTAAATAGACATTTAGTATTTTCATGTTCTTTTATATATTATTATTAAATATTTTTAAACTTTTCATTGTGGCTGGTCTTTTAGAGAATATTTTAACCATTGAGAGTACTTATATTTATTTGGTGATACTGTAGCCTATCCTGAAACTCTTGCTGCATTGGTCAAACACTACTATTTGTATAGTATTAATTTTACTCAGTATAACTGGATACCCTTGTAAGAACCATAGAGTAGCTGGCTGGTGGCAGTGTAACTACCTTATAGTCTGGGTAAAGGGTAGCAGTACTGTTAAATCTGTGCCAGCCTTTCCCAGGTGTGTGTGTGTGTGTGTGTGTGTGTGTGTGTGTGTGTGTGTGTGTGTGTGTGTGTGTGTGTGCGTGCGCGTGTGTGTGTGTGAGTATGAAAATCACATTTCAAAGAGTGTGTGTGTGTGTCAGCTACTTGGAGCAGGGATATAGAGCACAGGTTTCACAGAAGACGGTGGAGGACTTGGCTTGGAACACTTGGATGAGAACTTAACTCTACAGCTGTGTCAGTGGAGAGTCTTATTAGGGGCCTGGAGAAAGAGAGAGAGAGAGAGAAACCCAGGTCCTGGACTGAGTGTGTTCCTGTGTGCTCTTAAGGGAAATTATGCTTGCTGCAGACAGCTGTATCTGAAAATACTGTGTGCATCTATTTTTGTTTCAAGTGAACATCCCTCACTAGTGACCATGGCGAGGATTGAGACTGTTTAATTACTGGCCCAAAGGAGGGACATCACACAAAGCAGAACAGAACATTTTGGTGATGCCAGTATTATAATCCCTGTAGTACACCATTTCACGCTGAAAGTTTCACCATAAAGTGAACAATGAGGTATTTGTGTCAGGGATCAGTTGCTGGCTTTGGTCACACCAATGATGTTAGACTATGTCCAAGTAATGTTCAAAGCAATGGATAGTAGAGCTAAGTACTTGACCAAACCCAAATCCCTTCAAAATGCAAAAGGATTCATTTAGGACACATACGTACTCCATATCAACATGGATACTAAAGATAAATTTTATGACTATAGACTGACCACAAACACTCATTTGGCACCGATCAAGTAATTTATTACATAAGTAAGATTCCCAGTTTACTGTTTTGGGTTAGTTGCATTTAAGATAAAAAAGCCTGTAAACTCTTGAAAGAATGACCTAATTTTGTAGTAAGTGATACAGTACTGTTTGTTTTTTGTCTTTGTGGTTTCTTCATAATTCTGAATAGAGTTGTAAATGTTTTATTTATTTACTTATTAACATTTATAGTTTTTCCCCTTTTACTTGCTTGTTTTCATACTGGACTGTGGTGGTGGTGCTGCGGTAGCATTGTCACCTCACAGTAAGACGTTGTCCTGTTCGATTCTCAGCTAGAGCGTCTTCTGTGTGCAGACATGCATGAATGGGCGTACCTTCCCTGAAGGTTGTGTGTCAGGGCCGGCAACCGAGTATCGAACCGGAGAACCTCTTGCTGTGAGGCAGCAACGCTAACCGCTGCACCACCATGGCTGCCCTTTCTATGTGGATGTATTAGGTTATATTAAATAATAGGACTACATGTTTGGCTTTAATATTTACACATCAAATTAATTTTCGATATAACAGCTGAGAGATGATTAGTTGTTCATTTATTCCACAACTATATAAGTCATATTACATATACATAAACACACTGTTAGATAAATAACAAATGATACATATCAGTAGATTAGTCATTTTAAATAACAATGCTATTACTAGAACATTCACTTTTGAACCGGCATTAGTTAGCAGGAAGAATATGAGCTGTTTCAACGTTCCCACCCCCCGCCACCATGAACAAAGTTAACCAGCTTTGCTGCATAAGTTAATTTGTCTGGGAAATCTGTGAAACACTAGACCTTTTAAATAAAGGTTCCGCATCAGATGATTTTTAAACTTTATAAAGAAAGTATTCATTTCACTTACAGTAACTAAAAATGATGTTTAGCAAACTGCTTCTAACCCTTCATTCACTAATTAACTCCTACATGTATTTCATATTTTCTTATAGCTGTAGTTTTCTAATTTTTTTCTGTTAGAATATGACCCTTGTTTTGGCCTCCTGCCTTAAATGCATGCCAAGAATGTTATCCCTTTAACCCATTTTGAAAAATCTCTTTTAACTATTTTGAATTTCATGTTACTTATTGATAGGTTTTGCTAGGAACAGACTTGGAGAAACTAAAAACGTTGTGTGCTGTGGCGAGGCGGAGATCCTATGTTAGCATGACTTGTATTACATACTATTTATAAAGTATCCTTTTTTCTTGGGTATTCGTATTATGTAAGCATGACATTGAACTGCGGTGGTGTTGCTGTGGTAGCATTGTCACCTCACAGTAAGATGTCGTCCTGTTCGATTCTCAGCTAAAGCATCTTCTGTGTGAAGACGTGCGCGAATGGACGTACCTTCGTTGAAGGTTGTGTGTCAGGGCTGGCAACTCGGCATGTAAAAATCTATTGCCAATCATTAGCGGACCGGAGTTCCGCTTTGGCGACCCCTAATCGGGAAAAGCCAAAAGACACAACAACAACATTATTTTAAAAATTTACTTTTAAGATGACACATTTCAGTTATGCATACCTCTCAAGTGTACCTCACTATGAAGAATGTTCCTCCCTTTGATCTTACAAACTCCATGTTCCTCACAGTTCCACACTGAAAGAGTCTGTCATAAATGTGTTGTTAAATTTCTTAGCTGTTATTCATGGCAAATAATACTGAATCACGTTAATTCATCAGGAGAACTTTTATAAGTATAAAGTAACAAATTTAATTGTCCTGTGAGTTTTCTAGTTGAAGTTATAAGCAAGCTGCTAGTAGGTGTTCCACATTTTGCCCATTTGTTCCACCTTGGGAAAGGAAGTGTTTCACACTTTTAGAGATGGAAAATTGAGAGCTATGCAGTTGTTTGCATATAGGTAATTAGCATAACTGATTCGAACTATCTTCTTGTACTTCTAAGCATATTGATATCACATGAGCAAGAATATTTAATACAAAAAATATGCTATTAATTCTGATCATGCAAGTATCTGTTAGCTAGCTGTTTATTTGTCTTTCTTTAGAGACAGGATCAGTGATGGTGCTAGTGGGACCTAGCCAGCTAGTTAGGCCCTTTTTATGGTTGGCCAGAACATTTGGTTCAATGTTGCTAATATACACTGTCGATACTAATCTAGCTTTGAATTCGACAAGTATTAGTGCAAGTACATGCCATCCTTACTTGCTGTCCAAGAACTGCTAGCAAAGTAGGAATCACACCCCACCTTTTCCAGCCACATTTCTGGTTATTTCTTTTTATTTCAGTCCAGCTGTAATCTCCATCAGACCACCAACTTCTGAGTAACCAATTGCCTTTCATGAGCAACTGTCCATGAAGAAGGAACAACAAGTGCAGGCAAAATCCAAAATGTAAAAAGAAGAATAAACTCAGGTACCAGATAGAAGCTTGTTTTTCACCTCAAAGTTTAAAGCGCAAAAAATAAAAATAAATGAAGCTGAACTACCACGGTAAAGGAAAACCACTTTAATAGCAAACTAAAATGAATAAAAGTGAGCGCTTTCACAATCTGCCTGATCGCTTCTTCAGACTGAATAAAAAATCAACTTGCACAAATTTATATGTAACAACCAACCAATCAGCTTGTGTTGTTAATCAAACACTTATGCAAATTAGTTTAAAAACACATAATTAAAAAATATTATATTTCCAGAGGATTTAGTGCTTAAGTGCTGTTTATGCCTGTTCATATACTGAGTAATATTTTTCTGTTTTATTAATGATACAATGAAGTACAAATCCAAAATGTGAGAACATCTGGTGGGATGGGTAGCTGTATGAAAGAATTATTATTGTATACCTTTTCAAACTAATTAGTTTTAAGCATGTATTGTTATTTTTATGTACCTAGCCTTTTAATATGGTTCCCTTTTCAGAGATAATTTCTGTCTGGAGTTTTAGATGTAGAGACTGACTGGGGGAGCAATTGTTTTATTTTTTGGAAGACGTTTTCACATTTGGACTAGTTTTAATTTTATGGCCTGAAGTTACTGTGGTCTGTAGTAAAGTTTTCATTAAAATTGATTTTGCATTGTACATTTATTTCCTTGTGTGTGTCTAATAATTTGCAGCAGATGATAGTTTTATAACAGAGGCCGTATGACAGATAGACACATGAGTTGGAATTTTGTTTTTTTAAGTCCCTACTCCTGAAACTTAGCTATCGACTGTTAGGCACCCACCTGTTTTCACTTGTTATTCCTCTGTGGTGCAACCTCCCAGCCATAGGCTACCAAACCCTGGGATGGCTTGCTGGGTTGACAAGAAATCTGGCTGGGTACTCTTGGTGGGGAGAGGCTGAAAGTAGTAAGCCAGATGGCAGCATCATATGCCACTCAAAATATGTTTTTAATGTGAACGTAATCAATTCCATGTGTGTGTGTTGGGTATGTCATGTAGATGCGCATACAGTGGTGCTGCAGGGGAGCTGCCCCCACTTAGTAATGATCTCCACTTAATGCCCATTCCTCTCAACTTCTTGCCTCAAGAATGCTGGGGAAAGATGAGAACTTTTGCATCAGCATACATTTTCTGAGCAATAAGAACTATGAAACTCTGATGGCTGGCATTATTGACTGAGTGTAATCCTATGTGATTTACCAGGAAATCAAAACTTTTATGAGGGACAGGACAAAATCAAGGATGTTTTCAGAAATTCTGGACAACTGAGGTGTACGCTTGTGCTGGTGCATTTTAATTACCATCAGTTGTCCCTGTCACAGAGCCCTGGTTTCCCCATTAGACTCCATGCTGTGGTGTGCCCCAAGACATCCCCACTGTCTGTCACCTGAAAGAGGTGAACAGGCATTACCTCATCATTCATCTTTCCCTTATTGCCTGTCTGTCCAATGGCTGGGTTACTGTTTGAACCCAGGTCATCTGGGCAGCAGTCATGGCTTCATCCCATGGCATTACACAACATGCAGTGGAGATTTGGAGACATCTTACTGGACTCGATAATTAAAAGTAACACTCTGGCAGTCATCGTTTTACTTTCAGGGCAAGCTAAGAACATGCATTGCAAACACCTGCGAGGCAACTGAACCATGATACAGGCATTGCTAAAGTGACTAAATACCTGATACTTTTTTCCATAGAAAGAGAAAGTTTGAGCTTATAGGGCACATGCATTGTATGATAATATTTAGTTTGGATGTTATCTGCAGTATTTTGCTGTAACCCTAATGATTATGGACATAAGCTTATTTTAAGCTCTATGTTTCCAAAGTATGGCTAAACAGCCCACTTAATCTGTACCTGGGAGCTCAAAAATGGGCAAAACATGGCATAATTACAGCTAATGGGGTTTGGCTTTATTGGCCTGAATGAACCAGTAAAGAGTTAAAAAGGGTCATGGGCATTCAGACAGAAGCCATGTAGCTGAAACACTGGCAAATCCTTAATGGGATATTTGAATATATTCCATGGGCCATCACTACACAAGGTGTAAGGTATTTGGTGAAGGCTCAAGCTTGGCTGCGTCTTTATTGTATGTTTTAATAAATTGTTTGTGTGGCCTTTCTAAGCTTTGGTTGGATGTTTTTAGAATATTTTGCAATCATCCTAATGCTTATGGACATCAAATTTGTTTATAAGCCCTGCGTTTCCAAACTATGAATGTAAATCTACTTATATTGCAATGATGAGTTCTGAAAAAGGGGCAACACATGGTATGCCTGTAGCTGAGGAGGTTTGGTTTTATTGGCTTGAACCAACCATTAAAAAGTCATAGACATTCAGAAGCTATGCAGCTGAAAACACTGGCACATTGATTATATATATCACATGAGCTTCTCTTACAGGAAAGTTTAGATAGCACACAGCTTGGTTGTTTTTTTTTTTTTTTTTACTTGATGGTTTGTCTGTGTGACCATTGTACCTTTTGTTTTAGATTTTATTTGGGATATTTTGCAGTCGCCCTAATGGATCTTCTTATACTGTACTGACAAACTCAGAAAAAGGTCAAAACATAGCAGGTCTATAGCTTGTGGAGTCTGGCTTTATCTGTCTGCATGAACCAGTTAAGCACTAAAATGGTAAATTGTTATGGACGTTCAGAAACCGTTTAGTTGAGACACTTGCATGTCCTTAAGGGACCATTTCATGTATCTCAAAGGCACCACTCCAGGAGGTTTAAAGAATTACACAGTAAAGATTCAAGTTTATCCAGGCCTTTCTTGTAGTTTTTACTAAATGGCTTGTCTGCATAACTTTTTTTGCCCTTTGGTTTGGATATTAAGTTTGCTGGAAAGTAGCTGTATAGTTGTCCAGGAGAAACAGGTCTACTTTCTTGTTTGGTTTAGACTATTGACTATAAAATGCACCCTAAAGTGTTTTTGGTGACCAAACTATGGTTATAGTACTGTTAATAGGAAATCATATAAAGCATGATGCTGCTTTATTCAGTGCCCAGAAAAGACCGATTGTCTCTCTACACAAGAACCATGTGAGGCATCCCCAGCCCAAATCCAGTCATTTGGACCTTTATGGCAGCAAATGTAATTGTGATATTTGACAAAGTACATTCTATCTGTGCAAATATAGTAAGTAGAGGAAACTGTGATATTGTTCATAGGTTCATAGGTTTGTACTAGGCTAATGGCTCTGGAGCCTTTAGAAGCCTAGCCCATAGAATTATCCTGGCATCATGCCACCCAACCTTAGTTCCCAGTGCCTCTGTTGAGCAGAGCCACTGGAGTGCTCCCTGGGGTGAATTTTCTATTTCCCATCCACTCATCAAGATTTCTCTTGAAGAGGGCCAGTGAGGTGCTCTGTTAGACATGTATGGGAAGTCTGTTCCATAGCATGGGCAATTTCTGGGTTATGAACCTGTCCCTCCAGCAGGATCTATTGATGGGCAATTAGTACAGAATAACTTTCAAGATAAGATATAGATTATTCAAGTTTGCAGATACAATATGTAGTCCACAATGTGTGTAATAAGTACAGGGAAAATGAATCATATGAATGTCATCATAAAGCAGAAGTGGTTACACACGCACACACGCACACACACACGCACACACGCACACACACACACACACACACACACACACACACACACACACACATATACACACACACACAGACACACACAGACACACACACACACACACACACACACACACACACACACACACACACACACACACACACACACACACACACACAATCAGGTTTTTGAAAACCCAAAGCTTTTGAATGTAGATTGCGGTACAGTGCAGATCGGGAAATGTACTCTTTTTCTCTCTGTAATGCTCTCTCGAAGTCGGTATATATAATTTACAGGGGGTGTGAGGGTGAAGGGGGGCTTACCACTTTGCAAAAAACATCAAAAAAGTTTTGTTTTTTTGTTTTTTTGATGTTCGAATTTTCAGCAACTCAATCATATGGTCTTGACCATATGAATTTTGAGTTTCTGAAAACTCTATCATCAAAGTCAGTCAAGTCAAAGTAAACTTTATTGTCATACAGATCAACATAGAGGAAAAATGTGCATCACTGTACAAAATGTCAGTACTCAGACTCATACCATATGAATGACTGTTTGAAGAAGGAAGATAGATTAAATTAATAAAAATAAAAATAAATAAAAAAGATACAAAAATATAAATAAAGTAAAACAAATTTGAAAGCTATTTACATCAGAAACACAACAAATACAACAGCAAGAATAGACTCAGTAGAAATATAAGGATATGCAAAAACAGCACTATAATAAATAAGAGAGGCACAGATGTAAACTTATCCACTACCAATACAGTATATACCATAAACTTACAGTTTAGAGTTTTCCTAGTGCAGATAGAGAGGTATGAAGTGAGCTATTCAGAGAGTTTATGTAAACAACAATGACATATTGCACACAAATAATGTTTTATCCATGTAGTGCATTAGGCTATGGATTTGTTATTCAGCAGTCTGATAGTGTGTGGGGAAGAAGTTGTTATGGGATCTGGATGTCCAGCATCTAATGCTTCTGTAGTGTTTCATTGTTGGCAGGAGTTTGAACAGTCCATAGGCCAGATGGTGTATATCCCTCAACAGTTTTTAGACTCTGCTATAGCATCTATTTGAATATATGTCCTGTAGGGATTAAAGGTTGGAGCCAGTGATATCTGTGGCCTGTTTAACAATCTTATCCAGTGCCTTCCAATCAGCTTGAGAGCAATTTCTGTAACATTCAATGGTGTTGTTTGTCAGTGCATTCTCAACTGTGGCTCTATAGAAGGTGCATAGGACCTGTTGGGGGGAGGTTAGATTTACAAAGTCTTCTAAGTAAATTGAGACATTGTTGGGCTCTCCTTATAAGTTAGGAAGTGTTTGTGGCCCAACGTAGGTCTTGCGAGATATGTACCCCTAGAAATTTGGTGATATTTACACTCTCCACTGATAATGATAGGGGTGTGAGGCTTTTTATTCTTCCTAAAATTGATAATGATTTCCTTGACTTTCCCAACATTCAGTTTTAAGTTGCTGTCAGTGCACCAATGAATGAGTTGGCTCACTTCTTCCCTATAGGCCCCCTCGTCTTCCTTCTTGATAAGGCCAACTACTGTGGTGTCATCCACAAATCTGATGATTCTATTTGACTTGTGCATAGCTGTGCAGTCATGCATTAGAATTATGAAAATAAGTGAACTGAGTACGCAACCTTGTGGTACCCCGGTCTTTAGGGTGATGCTGTTTGAGTGATGCTTTCCAGTTCAAACTATTTGTGGCCTTTCAGTTAGAAAGTCAAGGATCCAGTTACATATTGTGCTTTTTATGCCCAGTTTACTCAGCTTAGATGGCAGTTGTTGTGGAATAACTGTGTTGAAGGCTGAGCTGAAGTCTATGAACAGCATGCATAAGTAACAGTCCTTATTTTCCAGGTGGTCCAAGATGTGATGAAGTGTTAAGGCTACGGCATCCACAGTAGAATTATTTGGCCTGTATGCAAATTGTAAAGGATCAAATGTAGCAGGTAAGCAGGATGTTATATGATTCTTGACCATTTTTTCAAAACACTTCATCACTACTGAGGTAAGTGCAATTGGCTGGTAATCATTTAATGATGCTGGAGATGGTTTCTTGGGCAGAGGGATGATGTCGGTGGTCTTAAAGCATTTGGGCACTTTTTTCTGTCTGAGAGATATATTGAAAATGTCTGTGAAGACTGATGCCAGCTGATCAATTCAGTTTTTAAGTAACTTCCCTAGGATGCTAATCCTGACCAGTTGCTTTGCCTGTATGAACCTTACGTAGGTTCTTGCATACTTCTTCCAGGTTGAGGCATAGTGATGTTACATCTCTCTCTCTGGTGAGGTTCTGTTCAATTCCTTGAATCTGCTGAAGTAGATGTTTAGCTAGTTTAAAAAGTCTGAGATATCATCACATCGCATGGATGGTGACCTATAGTCTGTGATGTTTTGGATCCCTCTCCACAGCTCCCTTGGCTCTTTCTGGTCAGAGAGGTGTCTTTGTATTTTTAGATTATAGGCCCATTTTGCTAATCTTACACATTGTTCAAGTTAGCACTGGTCTTTTTCAACACCTGTCTGTCTTTAGCTTTAAAGGCAGCGTTGCATGCTGTCAGTAAATCATATAACTCACTGGTGAGCCAGGGCTTTTGGTTGGCTCTGATGGTTACATCCTTCAGGGTAGTGACATCCTCAATACATTTGTGATGTATCCTACAACAGTTTCAGTGTACCCATCCATATTAATACATTGATTTGTGGTGGCAGCCCCTTTAAATAGATTCCAGTCAGTGTATTCAAAGCAGTCTTGCAGTGCTGAGACAGCACTTTCAGGCCACATCCTTATTTGCTTCCTGAAAGGTTTTCCCCTTTCTAGCATTGGTTTATTGTTCAGGGATAATTAGGATAAAAATGTGATCTGAGCTATCAAGATGGGGTTGGGGGACTTGGATGCCTGTTTGATATCTGAGTACACTTAACCAAGTGTGTTTTCACTTCTTGTAGAGAAGTTTACATACTGCTGCTAGTTTGGTAGCACAATTTTCAGTTTTGCCTGATTGAAATCCCCAACTAAAATGTTGACACACTCTGGGTTCTTGTTTTACAGATCACAGACTAACTGGTACAGGCTGGTGAGTGCTTCATTAGTGTTTGCAGTTGGAGGTATGTAAATTGCAGCTATAAAAATAGTTTAACTCTCCCTGGGCAAGTAGAATGGACAACATTTAATTGTAAGGTATTCAATGTCAGCTGAGCAATATCTAGTAACGACATCATTGACACTTACATAGACCCACGTATATGTTACTCAGTAAGATGTTTTTGAAAAGAGCTAGGTTCTGCAAGACATGAAGACAAAACCGAAAAGCTAGATATAACAGTGAAGCTTCATAAACAGTATGGAGTTACCTCTGTTGATGAACTGCAAATATTGCTCTAAGTTCAGGCAGTGCAAACCCTTTAGTGTATACCTTTTTCAGAAATCTCATGAATAGTTATGAAACATACATAAAATATAGTAAGCCCTAGCCTAGGCTAGCTGAAGGGCTACTACTGGCTAAAAGTTACAGTGAAATGAGTGAGTAAAGCCAGTCAGTTTTGCCAATGTGTGCAGATATGCCTCTCATGTCCCTATATCTTCTACTCAGTTTCCTTTAAAAGTGCTGCTACATGTTAATGCATTCAGATGTGTTCTATAAATGTTACTTGTACTATTTAAGGGTAGTGGTAGGTGTATTCTTAATATTGTTTTTGTCTGTTACCCAAATGTATAGTACTCCAAGTTGTTCTGCTGTTAGGTTATTGTCTTTGTCTTGAAGTTAGTCTCTTCAGGACTCCACTAAAAGTGGAACTTCCCGTCTCCATATTGCTGGCAACCAAAGTGGATAAATCCATGATAGATACATAAATAAAAAAGGCAAATGCATGGTTCTGTCACATAACTGACCATTTTACCCATCTGAGTGCAGGAACCTTTGTGACCGCTAAAAGCTGTCTAAAAGAATGTATGTAGTATGTATCTATGTATGTTTGTCTGGTGCTTAGTGAATGAAAGTTTAGTCAATCATTCGTGAATAGTGATATCGATCACGTGGTGGATTCTTGACCTGATAATGGTGATAAAATAAGAAGATGATAAAAAGACGTCCCTTGAAAGATGTGTGTGCTGCTTCTTTTAGGAATATTAAAAAAGTTGTGCCTCTTAACTGGACAGTTGAGCAGATAGGTTTGACAGTAGGAAGTGAGTTATAGCAAAATGGTTGAAGAGCAACAACAAACCTTGGTATCATTGGTACACTGTGCTGTTGAGGACATGTGGTCATATGCTCTGTACTAAGCAGCAGTTTATACACTTGGAAGGAAGTCAGAAGGGCAAACTAACCACTGAGTGGTTTGCTAGAAAGAGAGGACGATTCAGACTGCTTGAATTTGTTAAACCAGAATGGGCTTTAATCATTGCTAAGACCTATCGGTTATTGCTTTCTGTAGCTGACAGCAAATATGGTAAGCTGTGGATCATTTAAGTACAGCTGTAGGAAACAGGTAAGAGGTGTACAATAGAGGGTCATCATGTATTTACTGATCATGATTTTTCAGTCACCATTTTCATCAAAGGCAACGTTTTTTCAGATTCAATAAACAATTGAAAGAGACAAAAATATAGATACATATTGACTTTTCTGATCATATTAAGATGTTTTTCTTAATGGTACACAGGTATTCATGAATGCAGAGTTACACAGGGCACCTGCGTTATAAGCAGGGATGTTGGAGAGACTGAGCAGGATGTTTCTGTGAAGGTGGCTGTAGCTGTCCGCCCACCTGAAGTGGTGATGAAAGATGACTGGGATGAGAGGCATGAGGTTGATTAAAAAGGTAGATCGGTTATATGCTCATCAGCCAGCATCTTTGGCTGGTGAAAATGCACATGTGTGTATGATTGCTTGATGAAGGGCATCAAGTTGTTTGGAGTGTATAGAATCTTATAGACGACTTAAAATATAGGTAATGGCAAGTTGTTGAGTTTGAAATGCCTGAATGGTTCATTTCAATGCTGGTCTTTTAATGCTGCCAGTGTTGCTGAATTGAAGTGTGTAAGCAGTTACACTACATAGTTCTGACATGCTTTAATAATTTCTGAGTTGTATTATGCAGTTGTTAAGAATTATTTGTAATTTGCATACCTAGATAATTTTGACTCTTTTAAGTGTTTTAATGTTGCATGTTAGATGCAGCAAGTGAAATGTTTGATTGTTTTATATAGATGATGACAATTTAAATATGCAGGTCATGACAAGCGTCTGAATTTCCAGTGCTTGAAAGTTTAATGTAAACATTAGCTCTTTAGTAGAACTGGTGCTTTTGTACTTAAGATTTAGCTGGTGTTGCTCACAATTTATACTGTCTAGTCTTGACATGTTTCCAATGATTCTTGATTTACATGATGCAGACATTTTAAATTACATGTAATCTGAATACCTAAATGTTTTTGAAACATTTAAATGTTTGAATTATGCCAGTTAGATATAATATAATGCAAGTACTTATTCTACCCATTTCTGACATGTATTCTGAAATTCATGCTGCCCAGTTATAATATTACTTAAATCATGGTTGATTTTTATCAGAGATGTTTTGAACACTTTGTTATCTGAAGGCTTTGATATTTCAGACTCTTTATATGTTTGTATGTTTTAAGTTTGATGTAGTATTCAGTATATTTCAATGTTTTGTCTTGAGTGGAAGTTATATCTAAGTAGTGAAAAGTCCTTGACATTCTGATATTTGAAAGTTTAATGAAAGTGGTTATTTAATGGAGACAAGTGTTTGAGTTCAAGTTTACAAGGACTTATGCCAAATGCCAAGCAATTTTTATATGTTTTCATAAATTACTAGTTCACATTATACAGCTTTTTAAAACTCTTTGCACCCTGGAAACTTCCCAGTCTTTAAGCATATGAATGCTGTAAAGGAATGCTGCATAGAATTATTTTCATAAGGCAACTGCTAAGAATGAGTACCTGTGAGCTTGAAACTGAATACTATATCTAAGTGAGAGCAATTTACATTTAAAAAATGACAAGTATTGGAATGTTCAGTGATTGAGTGGTTAATGGAAATGCTGGCCCTTTAATGATGTTAATGTTACTGAAGATGAAAAAGAAGGACTGCACAGACTGTTCTACATTATATGTATACATACTATATATATATATATATATATATATATATATATATATTTGGGTCCCCTTCACATGGTCAACAGTTCATATAATCGACACTCATTTGGTCGACAGTTCATTTGGTCGACAAGCAGATTTGCCCCCTTCCCCAATGTTGTGCAACCCTGGAGTTAATATATATAGTTAGGGTGGGTGAGTGGCGCACAGCCCCCCACATTGGGGGGTGTGGGGGGCGTATATATATATATATATATATATATATATATATATATATATATATATATATATATGTACCCAGCCACTGGGGATGCACAAGCCAGTGCATTTCTTTGTGCCGGTCCCAAGCCCGGATAAATGGGGAGGGTTGCGTCAGGAAGGGCATCCGGCGTAAAACCTCTGCCAAAAATTACTGATGCAAAGAAGTTTTCATAATTACATACCGGATCGGTCGAGGCCTGGGTTAACAATGATCGCCACCACTACTGTTAGCCAACAGGGTGTTGCGGAAATTGGGCTACTGTTGGCCGAAGAAGAAGAGGAGGGGGAAGGCATGCCCAAAGGCAGAAAGAGAGGAGGAAGGTTAGGAGTGTAGCACTGAGGGTAGGAACTTTGAATGTTGGCAGTATGGCTGGTATAGGGAGAGAGCTAGCTGATATGATGGAGAAGGTTGATATATTGTGCGTGCAAGAGACGAGATGGAAGGGAAGTAAGGCCAAGTGTATAGGAGGTGGATTCAAATTGTTCTATCATGGTGTGGATGGCAGAAGAAATGGGGTAGGGGTTATCCTAACGGAACAGTATGCCAAGAGTGTTTTGGAGGTGAAGAGAGTGTCTGATAGATTGATGTTTATGAAGCTTGAAATTGATGGTGTAATGATGAATGTTGTTAGTGCATATGCTCCACAAGTTGGGTGAGCGATGGATGAGAAATAAAAATTTTGGTGTGAGTTGGATGAAGTGGTGGTGAGTGTACCCAAGGGTGAGAGACTAGTGATTGGAGCGGACTTCAATGGGCATGCTGGTGAAGTGAACAGAGGGAATGAGGAAGTGATGGGTAGGTATGGTGTTAAGGAGAGGAATGCAGAAGCTCAGATGATTGTGGATTTTGTGAAAAGGATGGACATGGCTGTGGTGAATACATATTTTAAGAAAAGGGAGGAGAAAAGGGTGACATACAAGAGTGGCGGAAGATGCACACAGGTGGATTATATCCTATGTAGGAGGGCCAGTCTGAAGGAGACTGGAGACTGTAAAGTGGTGACCGGGGAAAGTGTAGTTAGGCAGCATAGGATGGTGGTCTGCAGGATGATGTTGGTGATCAAGAAGTGGAGGAGGAGTGTGAAAGCAGTGCCAAGGATTAAATGGTGGAAGCTAAAAAAGGGTGATTGTGAGGTGGAGTTCAGGGAAGAGTTAAGACAGGCACTGGGAGGCAATGAAGAGTTACTGAATAGCTGGGTAACTACAAGGAGACATGGTGGTGGAATGAGGAAGTACAGGAGAGTATACAGAGGAAGAGGCTGGAGAAGAAGAAGTGGGATTGTCAAAGAGATGAAGAAAGTAGACATGAGTATAAGGAGATGAGGCACATGGCAAAGAGAGAGGTGGTGAAAGCTAAGGATAAGGCATATAGAGAGTTGTATGAAAGATTGGACACTAAAGAGGGAGAAAAGGACCTGTACCTATTGGCTAGACAGAGGGACAGAGCTGGGAAAGATGTGCAGCAGGTAACGGTGATAAAGGACAGTGAGGGAAACGTACTCACAAGTGAGGAGAGTGTGTTGAGTAGATGGAAAGAGTACTTTGAAGGGCTAATGAATGAAGAGAATGAGAGAGAGAGAAGGTTGGATGATGTGGGGATAGTGAATCAGGAAGTGAAGCAGATTAACAAGGAGGAAGTAAGGACAGCTATGAAGAGGATGAAGAATGGAAAGGCTGTTGGCCCAGATGACATACCAGTGGAAGCATGGAGGTGCTTAGGAGAAATGGCAGTGGAATTTTTAACCAGATTGTTTAATGAAATTTTGGAAAGTCAGAGGATGCCTGAGGAGTGGAGAAAAAGTGTTTTGGTACCTATCTTTGAGAATAAGGGGTATGTGCAGAGCTGCAGTAATTACAGAGGGATAAAATTGATCAGTCACAGCTTGAAGTTATGGGAAAGAGTAGTGGAAGCTAGGTTAAGAAGGGAGGTGATGATTAGTGATCAGCAGTATGGTTTCATGTCAGGAAAGAGCACTACAGATGCAATATTTGCTCTGAGAGTGTTGTTGGAGAAATACAGAGAAGGTCAGAAGGAGTTGCATTGTGTCTTTGTGGACTTAGAGAAAGCATATGACAAAGTGCCTAGAGAGGAGTTGTGGTATTGTATGAGGAAGTCGGGAGTGGCAGAGAAGTATGTAAGAGTGGTACAGGATATGTACAAGGGTAGTGTGACATTGGTGAGGACTGCGGTGGGAGTGACAGATAATTTTAAGGTGGAGGTGGGATTACATCAAGGATCAGCTCTGAGCCCTTTCTTATTTGCAGTGGTGATGGACAGGTTGACAGATGAGATTAGACAGGAGGCCTGTGGACTATGATGTTTGCAGATGACATTCTGATATGTAGTGAGAGTAGGGACCAGGTGGAGGAGACCCTGAAGAGGTGGATATATGCTTTAGAGAGGAGAGGAATGAAGGTCAGCAGGGCTAAAACAGAATATATGTGTGTAAATGAGAGGGAAGGTAGAGGAATGGTGAGGATGCAGGGAGTAGAGTTGGTAAAGGTGGATGAGTTTAAGTACTTGGGATCAACAGCTCAGAGTAATGGTGAGTGTGGAAGAGAGGTGAAGAAGAGAGTACAGGCAGGGTGGAATGGGTGGAAAAAAGTATCAGGAGTGATTTGTGACAGACGGGTACCAATAAGAGTGAAAGGGAAGGTCTACAAGAGGGTAGTGAGACCAGCTATGTTATATGGGTTGAAGACGGTAGAACTGTCAAAAAGGCAGGAGTCAGAGCTGGATGTGCAGAGTTAAAGATGTTAAGATTTGCACTGGGTGTGACTAGGATAGACAGGATTAGGAATCAGTATATTAAAGGGTCAGCTCAAGTTGGACAGTTTGGAGACAAAGCAAGAGAGGCGAGATTGCATTGGTTTGGACATGTGCTGAGGAGGGATGCTGGGTATATTGGGAAAAGGATGCTAAGGATGGAGCTGCCAGGTAAGAGGAAAAGAGGAAGGCCTAAGATGAGGTTTATGGATGTGGTGAGAGAGGACATGCAGGCGGTTTGTGTGAAATAGCATGATGCAGAGGACAGGAAGAAATGGAAACAGATGATCCGCTGTGGCGACCCCTAATGGGAACAGCCGAAAGAAGATGATGATGATATATATATATATATATATATATATATATATATATATATATATGTGTGTGTGTGTGTGTGTAGAGAAAGATTGATATGTATACACACACACACACACACACACACACACACACACACACACACACACACACACACACGTGTGTGTGTGTGTAATTAAAAACAATATTAAGGCACATACTTCTTAGTGGGTTTGAAATCCTTGAATGTTATATCTAAGTGATGATAAGTCAATTTTGAAGAAAGTGACAAGTTGAGTTTCTATTGATTGAATGTCTAATTAAATGCTGACCTTCAGAGTTGCTAATGCTGTTGAATATGTAAATGTTTCCTTTAAAGGACAACAGGTTATTAAAGCAGATTGCTCAACCTGCTGTCTCTTCCAGTCCCTGTTCGTTGATACAGCCTCGAAAAATCACCCATGCAGCTTTAAAAACTAATCGACTCAACTGTTTTCCCTGTTAGGCTTCCTGCCTTTCCATACTGTTTTACTTTCACTGTGAAAACCAAGTTGAAAAACCTCTAGCTGGCTCTAAAATGATGATGTTACATCTGCCAGAGCTCTTTCTCTAGCTACTGGAACATTTCCTCCTCCAAAGTGATGTAATCCCCGCCTGATTTGCATGCTGTATAGAAGAGCCAATGGACTTCCCACATTGTGATGTCAGAGCTACCTTGCCCAGCCCACTCTTAACCTAGCAAAAATGTCCAACTATAATCTCACTTTTCTGAAGAGCCCTACCGATATGTGACAAAGTACAGGCAGAAGCACAATAACAGCTGCAAAAACTAAGAGCATACATTTGCAATGACCTTGCGTAGACATTAATTGTATGTTTTTACATAAGAAGCAGATGTCTGTCACAATTAATCAACAACACTACATCAGATTACAAAAAGTATGCAATACCATAATTTTCTTAAATTACCACTTAATAAAAGTATGTGGGTGCTGTCATGCAAGTCTGTGAAATATTTTGTGTTTATAGTGCATCATTTGTTAGATATTTAACCAAACAGGAAGGAAAAATAAGTAGGAGTTTGATGCTTTGCAAAACAGTGATTATTCCCAATGTTATGGAGCTTGATTCTAAATTTGACAGGAGGAGTGCAACAAAAAAGTCTCCCACTGTAAGGAAGGAAAAGCTGACAAGAAATCAGTACATTAGTCTGGTCATCTGCTGTGAGCTGTCAATCACATGCAAATAATGGGTCAAATTACCCTTAGCTCTTTGATAGCTAGGGAAGGTAGGTGTGAAGGGGAGGGGTGATACCTTGAAGAACTAGATTTCAGCCTTCACAAAAGAAATCAAGTTAGCATTTCTAAGAAGAAAGAGCAATAAAATGCACTTTTCAATTCTGTTCTGTAGCATTTGTACTGCTTGTGTTTGAAGTATTCATTGGAAAAGGATAACATTTTAACCAAAAGTAGGTGACTATAACACAGCAGTGAATGCCTGTAATTTTTTTGCACTGACAGGAGCTTTAGGGAAAATGTGGCAGATCTGATGCAATTTTTGGAGACAAACAAGGCATTCTGGGATGCTTAGAGGCAGACTAAACAGTCAGAATTATTTCAAGATACCAGTCCCCATGTGGTCAGAGTCAGAAATTGTGTATAAAAATATCTAAAAAGCTCTAAATAGTCCCACAGTGGTGTTAAAATGTAGGAAACACAAAACCATGATGAAATAAACATGTTTTTTTGAGTCTGTGTGTGCAGTTGTCCTTTAAATGTGGAGACTTTGAATGGGAGGGCAGTCATGCAGGTTTCATTTGTTTAAATATTCTGTTTAACAGTGGCTAATGTGATATGGGAGAATGTCCGGACTAGTGAGTGTATTTAGGAAATGCTAATTAATAGGCATTCAGTAGATAGTGGAAGGGACATTTTATATACTGGAGAGTTTTTGATATCTTTTAGATTTAGAAGGAGTAAGAGGGCTTTCATAAGTGGTTCAGTAGGCTTCAAGATGGTGTAGATACTTGAAAGGCAAGTAAGGGATTTTTTTCATTTGGATTATGGTTACTGGGGACTAAAATCCATTTTATATTTAGGTATTTAATAGTGTGTGACTGACTGAACAACTTTATTTTGAACTCTGTTTTGAAGTCTTGAGTGTGGGAGTGGACCAGGTGGGCCTTCTTGCTGGTAGAACTCTCGATATGTATAGTTGTAAAATGTTTTAATATGAAATATGTTTACAAAATATAGAAAGAAAGTTGAATATTTTGATTGAGCTTCTTGGCACAATCTGTGTTAACAATTAGCTATGGTATGGCATGAGTTGTAAGCATGATGTGAAGGTGCCATAATGGAATAATTGTCATTTGATAGAGTTATTAGATTAGTTTAGATTAAATTACTTGTGAAGGAATTGGACAAATTGTTTAACAAAAAAGCAATGGTGGGCCAGTGATAACTTTGGAAAGTCACTGTTTTATCTTTCCATGTTATTTTTGTGAATGCAACCAGCCTGGAAATCAAAGTCTTCTAATGGCAATAAGACAGAGCTTGGCTGCCTGTACACTGACTGAGGACTTTAAGGAAGTGGAATAGAGAGTTATGAAAAGTTAATTTTAAGAAGTTAATAAGAAGGAGGGAGGTTTGTACCAATCTTACAGGTGGCTAAAATAAATGAACTATTCATTTTAGATGTTTTTACCCCCCCACACACACACAGGGAGGTTGAACAGTGTAATTGTGTATGGATAGTGAGCATGGTATAAAGAATCAGGAAAGGAAAGGATAGTGATTGGTTGAGGACATGATTAAAGTGATTATTTCTGTAACTGCTATAAATGTCCATTACCTTAACTATGTCATGCACACTCCTACAGTACTGCAAATTGCAGGTGACTAATGCAGATTTCTGTTGGCTGTAAATAAGTAATTATTTTCTTATCCAGATTTAATTACAAATGTATATATATATATATATATATATATATATATATATATATATATATATATATGTGCGTGTGTGTTAGTCTTCTTGAAGTCAATTAATCAATGTGTATACAAATTTACTAGTGATGGTTAATTTTTGCCCAATAGCCAGAATGGGGATTGAAAAAAATACATTAATCAGTCAATTAAATAAATATATAACAAAGTAAGTACATAAATAAATAACAAACACATAATGAATAATTAAATGAATAACTATTATAACTGCTGAGATGAAGGAATTTTTATAATAAGTATATTTGAAATGAATGTCCTCAAAGTGAAAAGGAGACTTTTCAATTATGTGTAATAGTAAGATTATTTTAATCATTACTATCTCTCAGTTATTAATAAAAAACTGACAAGATCCTGGACAATCCCAGTGTTTAGGATAATTTCCAGAAAGCTCAACAATGTTTGGCATCTTCCCCTGTCCCTCAGAAGTGTTATTCTTGGCTCTAGATCCATCCAGATAAAGCTAAATACTTTTATTGAGGAATTGCAATTATAATAGCTAATTACAGCACACTGGTATTGATATCTTAAATTATTTATTGCACTTCCTTCTGCTATATTTTGGGAATGTGTAGTTTGCATATCAATGCTTGTTCTGCTGTTTTACTTATTAAAAAGTGTCTGTCTTGCTAGTTTTTGTTTGTATACGTGTGTTTATATACTCCAGCAAGCTTTTTTTTTCTGTGTTTTCACATTATTCATACTGAGGATTGTCCATCTAGTGGCAGTAGGTGGTAGCCTGATCTATCCAAGTTGTGAAACATACTGGAGAATTCTGAGCAGTTGTTTTATTGGCCAGAAGGTGTATTGGTCAGATTTCCTTGTATTTAATACTAATATAAATTTGGCACATTTGTGTGGCTCTGTGCCTATTTGCAAGGAGCTCAACAATGCCTTATCCATCCAGCCAGAGCCATATACTTTTACTGAGAAACTGCATTGGGAATAGTTAATTGCAACACACTGATATTGATGTCAGTTTGAGAAAGTGTACTTCACATCTCATTGCTCATTCTACTGCTTTACTTATTAAATAGTGGCCTAGTCCAGCTATCTGTTGATTGTAAAAGCATGTTCATGCACTTTAGCAAGCTTTTTTCTGTGTTTTTACATTAAGCAGATCGAGGATTATATATTTAGTGGCACTAGATTGTAGACTGGACTATCTGAGTTGTGAAGCATACTAGATAGCCCACAGTGTTATCATTTTATTGGCCAGAGGGCTGATTGCCTGTATACATTTGATGTGTTTGTGTGGAGCTGCTCATTGCACAGTAGCAGTTATCAGTGCACTCTATAGTAGCAGATACCTAGAAGTTAAAACCTTCAAAACTGTACCCAGTAATTATGTGATTGTAGAGAAATTACTTTCTGTTCTGAGAAGCAGAGAACAACTAATTTTTGTGCAGAAGAACATAACCCTTTAAATGTAGTGCTATACTGACTGGTCTAGCCCCTAATCCCAAATGTCACCTTTAGTTTCTATCTTTTCTAAACCCCTTGTGTGCCACACCCCCATATACACTTTAAAAAGGGCCTGACATTATGGATATGCACTTTTCAAATTTCTACTCACCAGTCTGGTAGACAATGCAGAAATTATCTCATGTTCACTAACAGCCAATTAAACTTTAGACAAATACAGTATGGGACTGATGTATATACAAAATTAAGTTAAACTCTTATATCCAAGCACACAAAACAAAAATCAGGCTGTCAGCAATGCACATGCACCAATCACCAGGCATGGTATGCACCTCCCACATAGACCAACTTATGCAGATGCATGCAACCCACCAAAACCTCAAAGACCTTTTAATCTCTCCAGCTGCATAGCTTATGTTCAGCAAACTAAAAATGCACTAATCCAAAACAACACCTAGCACCTCACAAACAGCCACACCCAGTGGACCCCCAAATATAAAGTCTGTAAGGTAAGTTAACACACTATCCAGGGCTGTTGTCATAGGGGACTCCATTTTATGACACACTGATGCCCTACCCACAAGGCTGAGTAAATAGAAGATAATGGATAGCTGTCTATCAGGAACCAGGATCCACCAAGTTATGCACACATAAATCATTGCACCAGAGGTACCTGTGTGATTTTGCTGTCCATGTAGTTGTAAATGATGTGAGACATACCTCCCTTCACTATATGAAGACAGACATCATAGATATCTCAAACTATATGTCAAAAGCAACATTCCACTTTCAACAAGTATGATCCACAATATGAACAAAACAAGACTGACTTTAGTAATTGGCTTAGTTTCTGGTGTCATTCTAAGGGGATATAGTATTTGTCAGCATGGGAGTTTATGGTCAACAGATCACGTTACTTTGCCAGGGATGGTCTGCACATGCCCCCCCAAGGTTTTCAGATATTGGTTAAAACTTTATCCTTCCTGTTAGAGCCTTTTTTAAAGTCAACCATAATTCCTTCTTCAGGTATTGTTTGCTGATGTGGAGGTTAACTAAGCAACAATCCTAGAGCCTGGAGATATCGCAAATCTGCTGTCTGACAAACTCAGCTCAAATTTTAACCCCCACTCAACCTCAGCCACCCCCAAGAAATACCATCAAACATAACCACTTCAGCTACAAACAGGGAACAGGTCAAACCTGTCCTCTTTAAGTCCAAAAAGGCAGCATCTATGGGCCCTGATAATATCCTAGGATGCCTCAATAGCCAAAAACATAACCTATCTGGACCACTGAAGTCACTCTTCAACCCTAGTCTCAGAGCAGGCTTTCCACCATGGGAATGGAGAACTGCAAAGGTCATCCCCTACATAAGGGTTAACCATTAACAGATCCCAGGAACTACAGGCCCATTAGTCTAACTAGACTTATATGCCAAGCCATGGAATAAATTATCATGAAATGATTAACAAAGAAATATTAAACCTCTAGACTCATAACCCAACCCAGTTTGGTTTTGTCAAGGACATTTCATGCCTATTAAATCTGGAGGACTTTTTTGAGAAAGTGTCCAAGGTTTGGGATGAAGGGAAAATGGTGCGTACTGACTACCTTGACTTGGCTAAGGCATTTGATGCAATACCCATCTAAGGCATTCCAAACAAACTTTTGGAATTAGCATCAACCCCTATAAAACAGTCTGGATAGCCAGCTAGGTCACAGGCAGTGCCAGACAGGATAAGATTGGTGAGACCACAGCCAATCACCAGTGGAGTCCCTCCAGGCTGCATGCTGGGCCTGCTCCATTTTGGCAACTACTTCTGAAAAGTCAAGGCCAGTGTCGAAGCCCTGTAGCTCACTAACTTCGTAAATGATTGAAAACTAGGAGCAATTACAGACTGTCCCTAGAATACTAACATCCTACAAGACGGTCTCACACAGACTAATGATCGGTGCCAAAGCTATGGCTTAAAACTCAGTGCCAGGAAATATATAATAATACCCTTTGGGAAGCTGACCACCCAAAGAAACTACATAATTGATAAAACACCTCTAAGACTAGATTCAGTAGATAGGGATTTGGGGACACATAAAGATAGTAACCTGGCCTTCGACCAATATGTGTCCAAGTTATTAAGGAACTCTTTCTATGTCACTCAACTTATAAGTAAAGGCATGGCATCCAGGTCCATGGAAGTCATTGTGTCACTGTATTTGGCCCTCATCGGCCCATTATTGAGTATAATGCCCCCTTTGGCATATACCTAACCAGGCATATGCAACAACTGGAATGTCCGCAAATGTTCATCACAAAAAGAATACAATGCATCAACAAAATGTCTTATCCATATTGCCTCAAAACCCCATCTTTATATTCTGTCTTCTACAGACTACTGAGAGGCAGTTCATGACTGACATACAAGGTTTCCTTGGATCCCACTCTGATGAACATTTTGCTTATCTCAACTTTGCTTGAGAAGTAAATAGGACATGTTGAGGGACAAATATATATCTCAAAGAATTCCCATTCTCTGGAATAGGTTCCCCATCCATGTCAGTCCGACCCCTTCCATAACCCTGTTCAAGTGTAACCTGGATGCATGAATGGGAAATCAGAAATTCATCCTGAGTCTAGCACCTGTGTCCCTGATGGACAGAGGCTGTCACTAAATCCTGCCATAGCTAACTTACACTCTTTGGGATAATGATCAAGATACAGTAACTCATGGGACACATTTGGGTTGCAAGGCTAAGCTTATAAAGGCCCTAGTGTTCATTAGCCTAGTATAAATCTATGAACCTATGAAGATATTTATCTGAGGAATGCATAGGATAGCTTATCAGTACTTCATGGTCCTGTAATATCTGAATGAATGAACTGTTCAACACCGCTGTTTCCATAAATTTGTCTTTTTAACGTAATCAAGATCAGGTTTAAAGATGCAACTGTAAATTGTGTTGGAGAGAAACGTTTATATTTCCCGCTTAGGTGTAGTAACAGGTTGGAATACATTCCCACCTTTGAAAATCCCTGCCATATGCAGCGGGGTAATACCTTACACTATGACCAGGGTTTGGGGGTGGCAGAAGTTGCACAGGTGAAGCCACTGTCAGGTCCCAGTCTAACGGATAAGGCATCAGAGATTGTGAGTCTGATTCCCATCTGGGATTATATAATCTTGATTCATGTAGGGAGGCAGGGGTTTATAATGGTTAAGGTGTTTACCTCACAAACTCAAGGTACGTGGTTTGATTCTCACCTTTTGAAAGGTAAATGGCTAGGCTTAAAATGGTTGACAAGAGTAGCTAGTGTAGTGCTTACCTATAAACCTATTAACTACTGTTCAAACATGGGGATAGCTGTATGTTAGCTGGGGGGGTTAGGTATTAAATAATTGCCTGTTGAGTACTTTTAAAATTGCAACTGTGTATGAGCTGCAGCAATGTTTTACAGAAATGATACCACAGTACTGTATCTGTATTCAAAACTGTGTGCTACTGCTGACATGATGGAGAGAGCAAACTGAGCCACAGTCCTGCACATCAGGACAGATGATAATGTTTTTATGGTACTGGAAGTGTATCCACTTGCAGTAAAGTATTTTATTTTCAGTTCTAGAAAATGCCATGCTGATTTATTTGTTTCTTTGTGCCTGTCTTCTGCTGGGTTGGCTGGAGCTGCTTACTATTTAGTGATGTCTGTGTAGTTTTTGGAGGGTGCTTGCAATTAACACCATACAGTTGTGTGGCATTGCTTAGTGATAAAAAAATATTATGTAACTTGTTCTGACAACAAATTAGTGATATTTTAAAATTCAAAGCAAATCCATCTATTTTTAGTTACCTGTGATATTTCAGCTACAGTCCCTCCTATTATCAGTGCTTTCCTTTGCACATGCATATTTAATTATTTAAAATGCCATTTCCCCTTCTTTTTGTGTATTTTCTCTTGTGCGTGTGGGGGGATTGAAACTTTCTGAACCCCAAGTGACCCTATTTAAAAAGCATTGTAGTTTCATTCTCAACACATTTTAGTCTATTGATAAAGGATTTGGTGCAGCATCTGAAGGAGAGGACCTGCAGCCATTAAGAAATCTCACAATCCTGCATCACAGTAGCTCATCAGGTGTTCATTCTGAAGGCAATACAACTGCATATCTGCATAAAATAGGATCCATTTTTCATGGAGCTACACTATGGGATTCAGAGATATCTATTGTTTAGCAAAAAGGAATAAGACTCTGTACTGCTAATTACTGTTATCCTGAGTTTGATTTGTAGTCTGCGCTTGTATCTTATGTTACTCTCAGCAAAATGTTTGTTCAGACAGTCCTTCTGGGTTGCCCTTGAAAAGAGGTATCTGCATGTACTTAGCTGTACAGGCTGAAGTAATATTTCTACAACGTTTTAATTCCTGTGTTGAACAGTTTTCACTCTATATACCTTTTTTAAATATTTTTCTGCACTAGGAGCAGCGCCTGCTATCCTACCTCATTCTCTGAATCCTCAGAGCCTCCTCTTGCCATGATACCTGATCTGGTATTTGGGGCCAAATAGGACAGTGATGCACTTCAGTGCAACATTGCGTGTGATGCTAATGAGGACAGAGATTTTTTTAGTTTATGCTTTACACCTCAGACTACCCCATGCATGCAATGTGCAGTGACACAAACACAGAATCCCATTGAAATAGTTCAGTACGTGCCCAATTTTTTGATGCTGTACACCCTACTTGTCATTACCAACTGAAATAGTGGAATAACCCCACACATAGCAGAGTGCACTGCCATCATGATGTCAGGAGCACCAAGTCTGCATCCATAATTCCTGGATAATTTTACCAGCAGCAAGTCTTTCCTTGCAAGGTGGAAAGCAGTCAACTGATCCATGGATTCTGCTCACAAGGGATGGCAAGCTGGCCTTGGCTACTCATTTCCAACACTCTTTTGTTCTGCTTCAACATCTCCTCAGCCATTACTTGAACTATCGCCATCTGAATCATAGCTAGGGCTTTATCTGCATATGCAACAGAGACTGGCATTCTTATTATTATGTATAAGGTTGAGTGTAATAGTCTGAATGTTGAGATGGTGCCCTCAGAAGGATAAATGATTTGAAAGTTACATCAGGCTGCTGTGATGCAGTCCACGTAGAGGTATATGCAGTATTATGCATAAGGGCATTTAGGCTCCATCCCAGGATTTATCTTGAAAGGCATGTTTTATCACATAGGTTTTGTGTGTGTGTGTGTGTGTGTGTGTGTGTGTGTGTGTGTGTGTGTGTGTGTGTGTGTGTGTGTGTGTGTGTGTGTCCGTGGCCATGTATGTCTGTGCGTGTATGTGTATGGGTGTGTATTCTATGTCACATATGGTTTTAGGAGTAGTGGCCTGATTTGCTGTAGCCCTATTGGTTTATTTAGAGATGATGTTTTATACATTGTTCTTAATTTTGAGCTGGAGCACACTGCATTTCTTATCTATTTAAACTTTCATTATATTTATGTCTTGTTAAGGCTGGTAGTCTTCTGCATACTATTTAAATCTGTCAGACAAAGCCACACTGACTTTCAGAACCTTCATGGCAATATGATTTACATACAGAAGTGTGGGTGTAGGTGTAAAAATAGTGCCCTTTGCTGTTTTCAAGTGTATGATATTTACCTAAGCTGTATTTTAGTTGTTTTTGAAGTTAAAACTCTGGCACTTTGTAGTCACTTTCTTTTCTAATGCTCACTATGTGTTTTGGTCAGTGACTTGGTCATTTTCAGTAGGGTTATAAGAAACTTGTGTTAGCAGTTCAACATGTTGAGGCTTTCTCTTTCAGACTGCAAAGCTGTGGGTTCACTTCTCCCCTCAGTTATTAGGGGTCGAGATTGGCAAATGTTTAAGGTCTTTACCTCTCAAATACAAAGTACAGGGTTTGCTTCTGACCTCTAGTTATTAGCTAGACTTGTAATATTCTGTGGACTGATAACTTAATATTTGCCTATGAAGTTTATCTCAGAGAGACCAGGCTGTAGATTGACTGATTAATGCAATCTGTGGTACAATAAGGTTTATTACTGCACTAAAGTAGATCATGCCGCCTCAACCTGGTTTACGTCTTTGAGTCAGTCACCAGAGCTGTGGATGAGGGCAAGGTAGTTCATACAGCCTACCTTGATGTGGCTAAGGCCTTTGATACTATTCCCCACTCAGGAATTATTTATAAACTCACCAAACTAGGCATCAACCCCTATATCACTAGGTGGGTTGCAAATTGTTCACAGATAGAACCCACAGTATGAAAGTAGCAGACTCCAAGTCAGACTGCCGACCAGTCATGAGTGGAGTCCCATAGGGATTAGTCCTAGGTCCTCTCCTGTTTGGCATCTACTTCTTAGAAGTCCAGGCCAACATGGAGGGACTCTGGCTGACCAAGTTCGCAGATGACTGCAAGCTGAGAGCCATTATTAACTCCCCAAGTGAAGTAGACATCCTACAGAAAGGCCTTACTGAGAACAATGACTGGTGTTGAAACCATGCCTTTAAGCTTAATGCCAAAAAATGCTCCGTCATCCCCTTTGGGAAAAACTCAGTTCCCACTAATTACCATATTGATGAGAGCCCACTGAACACTGAAGGTGTTTTAAGAGATCTGGGAACACAGGTTGACAGCATGTCAGCAACCTCTCCTTTGACCACCACATTGCCACTGTGGTCAGAAAGACCTTCTATGTGGCACATCTCATTAGCAAGTGTTTTGCATCCAGGAAGAAAGAGGTCATCATTTCTCTCTACTCTTTCTTCATTAGGCCAGTCATCGAGTATAATGCCCCATTTGACATGTACCTCACTAGACACATGCAACAGCTGGAAAGGCCACAAAAGTACCTTACGAAAAGGATCCTAGGCCTTAAACACATGTCCTACATGGACAGACTCAAAACACTCCAGCTATTCTCTGTCTCATATTGTCTGTTAAGATGTGATCTCTGCTTGACTTACAAAGCCATGTCTGATACAGCTCTGTTAGAAATGCTACATCTAAATAAATCCCAATCCCTCTGCAGCACATGCTCCAGAGGCCTCAACCTCATTACCACAATCAACAGAACATGCTGGAGGGACAGGTTCATAACCCAGAGACTGCCCATGCTCTGGAATAGACTTCCCATACATGTCAAGCAGAGCACCTCACTGGCCCTCTTCAAGAGAAATCTTGATGAGTGGATGGGAAAGATAAAGTTCACCCTGGGGATCACTCCAATGGCTTTACTTGATAGAGGCACTGGAAACTAACGTTGGGCAGCACAATGCCATGGTACTTATATGGGCTAGGCTTGTAAAGGCTCCAGGGCCATTAGCCTAGTACACACCTATGAACCTATGAACCTAAACAGCAGTAACTTATAGTGAAAGACAAAATTCAAAATGCTGAGCATATCACGGTTGTAGTCTCCAGATTGTTTTGTTTCATTGCACTACCTATATATAGTAAAGTGTTGTATGTTCATAGGTAGGTACTAGACTATCGGCCCAAGGGCCTAAGTATGCCTAGCCAACAAGGTTCCTTGGCTTATACCACCCAAGAAAGTTATTTTCCTGTGCCCTTGTCGAGCAGAGCCACAGAAGTGATCCCCATGGTGTATTTCCTATTTCCCATCCGCTCATCAAGATTTTTCTTGAAGAGTGCTAATGAGGAACTTTGCTTGACATAGAGGGGTAGCTTGTTCCAGAGTATGGGAAGTCTCTGGGACAGGAATCTATCCCTCCAGCATGTCCTGTTTATTGTGGTAACAAGGTTTAGGTGCCTAGAGCATGTAGCTCAGGGGGATTGGGATTTCTTTAGGTGTAGCATGTCCAACAGCTCTGGGTTTGACATAGCTTTATATGTTAGGCAGAGATCACCTTGGAGTCGGCGATATGCTAGGGAGTAAAGCTGGAGTTTTTTGAGATGGTCAGTGCAGGGCATCTGTTTGAGGCCAGTAATCCTCTTTGTGAGGTCCTTCTGTGGCCTTTCCAGCTGCTGCAGATGTCTTGTGAGGTACATTCCAAAAGGGGCATTGTACTCTATAATGGGTCTAATGAGTGTCGAGTAGAGGGGAACAATGACCTCTTTTTTCCTGAATGAGAACCCTTTTGTGATGAGGTGTGCCACGTGGAAGGATTTCCTGACTACTGTGGCGATGTGATTATCAAAGGAGAGACTACTGTCCACCTGGGTCCCAAGGTCACTTATAACACATTCAGCAATAAGTAGACTGCTGCCTATGTGGAAGTTCATGGGTACAGAGTTTTTACTAAAGGGGATGACAATGCACTTTTTGGCATTGAGCTTGAGGCCATGGGTTTGACACCAAGCATCTGTCTCAGTGAGGCCCTTCTGTAGGATGTCCACATCATTTGGGGACTCGACTATGGCTCCTAGTTTGGAGTCATCTGTGAACTTCATTAAGCCAAAGACCTTCTGTGTTAGCCTGTACTTCAGACAAAGAGATACCAAACAGGAGAGGTCCCAGGACTGACCCTGTGGTACTCCACTTGTCACTGGTTTGAAGTCAGATTTGGAGTCTGCAACTTTTACAGTGTGGGTTCTGTCAGTGAGCCAGTTGGCAACCCATAGGTTCATAGGTTCATAGTTAGGTACTAGGCTATTGGCCCAAGGGCCTATGTAAGCCTAGCCAACAAGGTTCCCTGGCTTATGCTACCCAAGTAAGTTATTTTCCTGTGGCACTGTCGAGCAGAGACACAGAAGTGATCCCCGGGATGCATTTCCTATTTCCCAGCCACTCATCAAGATTTTTCTTGAAGAGTGCTAATGAAGAACTTTGCTTGAAATAGATGGGTAGCCTGTTCCAGAGTATGGGAAGTCTCAGGGACAAGAATCTATCCCTCCAGCATGTCCTGTTTATTGTGGTGACAAGGTTTAGGTCCCTAGAGCGTGTAGCTTGGAGGGGTTGGGATTTCTTTAGGTTTAGCATGTCCAACAGCTCTGGGTTTGACATAGCTTTATATGTTAGGCAGAGATCACCTCAGAGTAGGTGATATGCTACGGAATAAAGCTGGACTTTTTTGAGGCGGTCAGTGTAGGGCATTTGTTTGAGGCCAGTAATCCTCTTTGTGAGGTACTTCTGTGGCCTTTCCAGCTGCTGCAGATGTCTTGTGAGGTACATTCCAAAAGAGGCATTGTACTCTATTATGGGTCTAATGAGTGTCGAGTAGAGGGGAACAATGACCTCTTTTTTCCTGGATAAGAACCCTTTTATGATGAGGCGTGCATGTAGAAGGACTTCCTGACTACTGATGTAGGAATTTATACCTAGTTTAGTGAGTTTAGCTATAATTCCAGAATGAGGGATGGTGTCAAAAGCCTTGGCGAGGTCAAGATAGGGTGTGTGAACTACCTTATCCTCGTCTATGGCTTTGGTGACTGCCTCAAAGAAGTCAATCAGGTTCAGGAGGCATGATCTGCCTTTCACAAACCCGAAGTGGATGGGGTCAAGAGTTTGTAGGTTACCAATGTCTTTGTTAATAAGTTCCACAATGATACGTTCCATGGCCTTATAGACCAAGCTCATCAGGCTAATAGGGTGATAGTTCATGGGATCAGTGGTGGCTCCCCCTTTGTGGAGTGGGATAACTGTTGCTGTGTGCCATCCAGTGGGCACAAAGCCTGATGTGAGGCTATGATTGAACATGGTGCTTAGGTGGGGAGCCAGCTCATTCTGAAGTTCATGTAAAATGCATCCTGGAATGTTGTCCAGTCCCATGGATGCTGTGCTTTTGGCTTTAGAGAGTGCAGCTTTTACCTGTGTAGTTGTGATTACAGGGACTCTGCATTCTTCCTGTATAGATATGTGCCCTTTAGGGGGTGAGAGGGGGTAAAGTTAGCACTAAACCTATCTGCCAGGATGTTGGCAATATCAGTTGGTTCTGTAATTTTCATGACATTGTGCTGTAATGCAGAGCAGATGTGGGTGTTGCCATTGAGATTCTTGACATAGCTATAGAATGCTTTGTGGTTGGCCTAGAATCAGTGTCGATTTTGTTTTCATAGCAAGCTTTGGAGGATCTTATAAGAGATCTCAGCTTCTTACTCAGGCCAACCTCGGAGCTCCTCTACTCATGGGATTTTATTTTCTTTTGCAACAATTTCTTCATTCTGTTGTAGAGTTTGTTTATGGCAGGGGTCCACCAGATTGGCTTCTTTTTTTTTTTGAGGATAGCACCTTGGTTCTGTTTGGGATAGCACGATTCATGCACTTGTGTAAGTGCTTATAGAGCTCATTTGTGTAGGATTCAGCAGTTGTAACTGTATTGTCCATCTGCATGGGTGTCATGAAGTTCACCACTTCTGTCTTAAGAAGCATGAAGTTGGCTTTGGAGAACTTTTTACTGTGGTTTCCTTAATGGGGGGTGGGGGCGGGATGTGGATATCTAGGGTGATTAGCTTATGGTCGGATCTGACCAACAAGGAGTTGACTTCAGGTGTGGAACACCAGTCACTCATATTGGTAATGACTAGGTCTAGGATACTGTTGCCCCTTCTGGGGGTGAGGATAAGTTGATCAAGGGCATTGGAATTTATGAATTCCAGAAAGCGTTGAGCGAAGGACTTGGTACATGAGTAATTTTCCCAGTTAATGATGGGATAGTTGAAATTACCCATTATTAGGGTGTTTGGTTGAACCCTAATATTTTCCAGTATTTCAAGAAAAGAGGAGTGGAATCCTGGGGCATGGTGGGGGATCTGTAGCAAGCTACAGTTTGGATTGCAGTTTTGCCCAGACTTAGTTGCATTTGGATAATCTCGGATGCATTATGCTGAGCAATCAGCCTGGAGGTGTGGATATTCTTAATGAATATGGACACACCTCCAACTTTGGTGTTCCAGTCCAAATTAGATTGCCGAAAAGTGTGGTATGAGTTATAGCCTGATAATGCAGGGGTGCTGTCTGGAGTCTTGAACCAGGTCTCAGTGACTGCACAGATATCGATGTTCTCCATTTTAAGGAGTGCCTCGAGAGAGTGCATTTTAAGATTTAGACTTCTAGCATTGAGTAACATTACCCTCAGTTTTTGCTTGCCTGTTCCTGTTACAGTGGTGAATTTGTCATTTGAACCTTGCCTAAAAAAGGCACTATAGGGGCGGCAAGAGCCTTAGCCAGTATTCAGAATCCCAGGGGGGTGACAGGTGCAGGCCATCTCTGGCAAAGCATCGTGGTCTGTCAACCATGTTGTCCCAGGCAAACAGATACTGGATCCCCTTAGAATGACACTAGAAGCCTAGCCAATTGTTGAAGTCAATCATTTTGTCCTTGTACTGCGGTATCATTCTGGGTGATGGCAGGATGCTACTCAGGGCTAGGGTCATACCTGCCTGCACTACAAGATCAGACAGCTCTTCCATGTCTCTTTTCATGTAGTCCAGGGAGGTACATCTCAGGTCATTCACACCAACATGGACAATGACAGTCATATTTGTACTTGTTGTGGAGTGACCTGAGTGCGTGGGTTATCTGACAGATCCTGGCACCCTACAGCCAGCTGGCAGTAACCTTCTCCTTGTTTAACCTGGTCAGTGGGACATCAGTGTGCCTGACTATAGAGTCACCTATGACTAGTGTGTTGGGTACGTTGTTTTGCCTTATGGGCTGTGGTTGAGTGGCACATTGAGTCTGTGGGCTATGTGTCATTTGGGTTGTGTTGGGGGGAGGAGGTTGCTTTCTTTTCTGCTTTCGAGGTCTCTGTTGCTTGAGCAGATTATTACTGAGAGCCTCCATGAATGTTTTTGTGTTTCTATGTGTGGATTTTGGTGGTGTAGGTTTAGTGGGACTATGTGATGAGTGTGGTGTGGTGCAAGTGTTTACCTTCTCCTCTTGACTGTCAAGTTCAGTCTTGGTTGGAGAGAGCTTTACCTCCAGTTTGGCTAAATAAGTGCATCTCTCACAGGTTGTAGTGATGGGTGGTAGGAGGAGAGGGTTGTCTGTGTACATGAGGCAATTGCTACATTGCCCCAAGATGCCCAGATTTATCAGATAGACAGGACAGAACACTGGGAGCGGACCCTTGGACATGCCTGAATAAAAAACTATTTTGCTCTAAACAAGTGAGGAATGTGAGTACAAGAGCTATTTTTCTCTAAGTAAGTGAGGAAAGTAAGCACAAAAACAGTTTTCCTCTAGGTAATGAGGAAGGTTGAGTGCTGTAGTAATTAGTAGGTTATTTAGTGTTTACAAGTTCTGAACAAGTGCTGATCACGAATAAGCAAATTCAAGTGCAAAAACTAAGAATCTGTATCTGAGCTAGACTAGTTACAGGAACGAAACAAGTGCAAATGCAGGCTTTTAAATCAGTAAGTTGAGAGAGATGAAAAAATTGCTCAAATGGCCAATAACTACAATTTCTGGGCCAGAAAACACTCCTTATATGGTAGATAGGTTATCTAGTGCTTACCACTCCCACTGATAAGCTAGCAGGCTTCCCTCCTGTATGTCACAACATTCAGTTATGTTAGATATTCTGCAGCTTACCCATTCATATTTCTGTATTTTCTTAAATATGTGTCATTGGTAGTCCATTTAAATTAGGTATTTGTGATGCTCTAGGTCAAATACTTTTTAAGTATATTTTCCAGAATGCGGTCTGTTTTCTGTCTTCTCATGTACAAAGAGCCCTAAATCAAGACAATCCACCTTTCTCCTAGTAGTAATTAACATTAGCTCTAAACAAATTTGTAAATTATGTTTGATATTCACTCACTCAGAATGCACAGAATCCTTGCAAACTGAACTCACCTGTTCTTCTTTCTATTTCTTTTGAGACAAAAGGGTATACATTGTGATCCAAATTTAGACAGCCATTCTAACATAATTAAATTTGGGTCTTC
Organism: Protopterus annectens; assembly: GCF_019279795.1. NCBI lineage: Eukaryota > Metazoa > Chordata > Ceratodontiformes > Protopteridae > Protopterus > Protopterus annectens. The sequence goes on along the minus strand of NC_056726.1, from coordinate 639,887,948 downwards.
TTGATACAGCATTTAGCTTTGAAATCTGTACTGTGTCTATCCTATGCAAGGCATTTTTTACACAACCTCAGGCAGTTTTGTTCTGTGTATTAAGGGATAACCTATGGGTGGACAAAGATTAAACACCTAAGGGTCATTTGCCCAACGTTCAACTCACTGAGTTTAACTCCTCCATAGGAAATCACTGTCGGTGAGTTGTGCCAGTAGTGATGCCATTTACAGGGGGTAATCTTCCCTTTCTTTGAGTTTGTGTGACTGTGGATTTGGTATATATCAGTTTGGTGGCTGTGAGGGGTTCAGAGTGCTTGCCCACCCTGCAAAATGCACTTAAAAAAGTTTTTTTTTCAGCCATTGTTTTTGGTGGGGGGATGCAGTTCAGGGATTCTGATGCTCAGCAAGGTAGACTTCGTCCTCTCATAGTGGAAGTGTGCATTTAGTTACACTGTCTTCATAATGTACTCCTGATAATTCATCTGGCATGAAGTATTTTGAGATTCCATGGTGGCTAGAAGTATTCTGAATGCAAAACCAGAATGCTTTTAGCCAAAGCCATTCATTCCATGAAGAACAGCTAATTTGCCTTCTGCTGACTTGTTAATTAAACCTCTTCAGCTGCTTAGAGAGATATATTTTTAAAATGTGCTTTCCTTATCAGATGTAAGAATACCGCCTTCCATTAAAGTGCATTTAATGTTGCTTATCACAAGCACATTAATGGCTACCTTGTGGGTTAGTTTGGTATATGCCATATATTTTGGAAAGCATACAATGCTTAAAACATCCTAGCTACACAGAGTTTAGTAGTAGAATGTGAATATCATATCCCCAAGATATAAGGCTTAAGCAGCCTTGCAGGAAAAGTGCTGCTTGTGGTCGCCATTTATGCCTTTGGTGGATTTCAGTGTCTTTCATACTTCTCTGTGAACTCCTTTATCTGGATTTTGCAAAGGCAGTCTTTAGTCACTTGCAGCATCATGTTTTGTCATTTTCATTTGGTTTTCAAATGTACTTTAAGCTGCCTTCCAGACAAAGCTTTCCATTGTTTTCCAGTATAAGGAAAGTACTAATTCATAGACTGAGTGAATGCAGAACATTTATAAAATAAACAATCATAAGGAAGATGTCAAGTGATCCTCAGATTGTATGATTTCTGTCTGGAAGGATGAAGGGTGTAATCATTTCTAAATATTATCAGGTTTAAGCAGTTATTCGGCTGTGCTTACTATTGTTGAAATAAGAACATAACCAAAAAGCATTAACAAGGAATTATGATTTTACATCTTGATCATATGATTGCTTGTCAACAGTCCTAGCAGCAGTTTTAAGGCATTTGTTCAAGATACAGGACATGACATTTTATTTATAACACTGCTTGATCAAACCTTTACCTGTTTTTTTTTCCCACTGGAAATTCTGCAAGAAAGTTTTGGATGTTTAATCCAGATATTCAGCTAGAAGCACTGGAGTTCCTTTGTGCATGTTTGTAGCTAGTATCAGCCACCATGATTTGCATAGCTGAATGGAAATGTGTATATTTACCAACAGATTCCACATTCCAGTATTTCATTCTGATGGACTACAGACTTCTACATTTTTTTATTTAATGCCTTCTTTCTGTAGCCTTATAGCCAACAATTGTCTTAGCTATAGTCTGTCAAGGGGTCTTAGTTGAAAAACTAAATGTCACAAGGAGTTTTACTGCTATGTGTTGTGTTGTTTGGGTTGCTGGGGCATTTTCGGGGATTTGTACCCTTTTCTTATACTGTAGTGTAACTGTAATTTAGCATGTAATCTGGAGGGGCACACTAGATCTTGTGAAAAAAAGATTTTTTTGTGCATGTGTGTGTTTTAGTTTTTTTTTTTTTTTTTACTCACTATTTTTATTTAATTTTCTGTAAGCTGTGTCGAAAAACTGTGCTTCAGGTGCACATGGATAAACTCTTCAACTCCTCATGTAATCAGAATGTTAATCTAGACCTGCAAAGTGCTAATTAAATAGAAAAGTATGTCCTATAAAAAAGTACAAGTCCTTTTGTTTCTTTCCAAACCATTGAAATATAGATTTGAAGAAAGACAGTGGCCACTTATCCGACTTAGTCTGCTTATTTGCTTACATTTTGGATAAGATGGAGGTACTGTGCAACCGACACTTTATTTATTTATTTAATTTATTTTTATTTTTATTTTTTTTACTGAGCCTTGCATAAAGCTTGTCATTATTTCCTTTTGTTTTACTGACACTTGAGTAAGATTCATCTTCATTTAGCTTAATATATCTTTATTTATTATTGGTTAACCAGATAGGTGAATGTTTTCATCCCTGACCTGTGCCAAAAGAAAAATGTATAAAATCAAGAATAACTATCAAAAAATAAAAAGCAACGGTGCATTAAGAGTATGCATGTATAATGCAGTGAAAGGACAGTGCACTTCCCAGTCTTCAAAGCCTCTGCGAAACACACCTAAAATTCCTGTATTTTTTGTAACATTACCTAAAAGCAGGTGTCTTTCCCCCCTTGCTTCTCACAACAAACAAATATATCAAATGCTGCTTCAGTCAGTTAACTCCATGATTTACTTATCTTGGACCCTGCTATCCACCCATGACTCTACGTAACCTATCCTCAGTCACTGACAAATCCCAAATCTCCTTTCCAGGTTAACCCTATACAGCCTACATTACCAAAACGTTAATTTCTTACCTTCCCTCCAAACATCATACCTCCACATCAGCTAATACACCCTACCTGCTACCTCATCCTTACTTTCTTTACTGTATTCTCTTCAACTCGCGCCAGTCCCTTTCCCTTTCTCATCATAAGCTTTTCTTTCCTCAATACCCATTTCAGTAAAATGATAATCGTTTGCTGTTTACTGACCTTCTTCATATATAATGTAAATAACCAGATTACTATCCACTTCTTATGTATACATAACTATATGTCATCCATTAAACTAATCCAGACCAGCATACATTGTCTATAATCACATTACAGGGCATAGTTATTCCCCTCTCTGATGGATCCTCTGCATATTCACAAAACAAACAGTACCAGAATTACCCATTCTAAAGACTTAAACCTTACCTGTGATATAAATAGGACCTGCTAGAGATACAAGTATGTATCACAGATACTACTCTGTCTCTGGAACAGACTCCCCATCCATGTCAAGCAGAGGTCTTCCCTAACCTAATTCAAATGTAACTTGGATAGTTGGATGGGGAACAGGAAATTCATCCCTGGTTTGGCATCTATGTTTCTAGTAGGCACAGGCACCTTGTAAATGGTTCATCTCCCAGGCCTCTGGTTGTAAATGAAGCCCCTGCTTACACCTATCAAGGGTACCAGAACTTGTCAGAGATTTGGGATGCATGGCTAGGCTTAAAAAGGCCCTTCTGGTTGTCAGCCTAGTAAACACCTATGAACCTACTCAGCAATGTGTGCATTGTGATGTATTGCTGTCACTGGCCTTCTGTCTGCTATTTTACTTGTTTTTCTTTTCTTTTTATATTTATTTTATTTTTGTATTTTTGTTGTACTGGGCTGTCCATTTGCATGCTATGCTATATATTTTAACATGTTTTGTGAGCAAGTTTTATGAGTTAAAAAGGATTTACCACTCAGTTTCTATTTTTGTATTTAGTTGTTCATTTGCACTGGCCTCCAAAAGACATGCGTGAATTGGCATGCCTTCACTGAAGGTTGGGCGTCGGGCTGGCAACTTGGCACAATAAAAATTGACTGCCAATCATTAGCAGACCGGAGTTCCGCTGTGGTGACCCCTAACCGGGAAAAGCCAAAAAGACAAACAAGTTGTTCATTTGCACGGTATCTTTTCACATGTAAATTTACTCAGGGGATTTTCCTGCTTAGCCCCCCTGAGAAAGTACATATTTTTGACTAGTGTTAATCTAGTTAGCTAAATCAATGAATATATATAAACAAACACATGAATGCATAGTTAGTAAATAAAACATTAGAGTAAATGTACAGTAAGAGAAATAGAGAAACAAAGAGCTTTAATCATTAAAACTACTAGACAAGTAGAGCAACAACAAACCCTTCAACACAGAGTGTTAACAATGCTGTATTAATATCATGTACCAGTGTCCTACCACAGTTACCTTGCATTTGACTAAATGTATGTTTGTTCAAGAAAAGCAGGGCTGTGATTTAATGCTGACAGTACAGATGAATGAACAGTGGATATGTCAATGGTACAGAATGTTGATACAGGTAAGTGTGGTTGGAGGGGGTGAGACCGAGTGTGTGTGTATATGTCAGTTAGGGTACAGTCAGGGATGAGTGAAGGATGAGTGTTGTGTGTTTGTGTGCGAGTCTTTTTAGTTTAGGGTAAGGGTTAAGTTAGGGGATAGATGTAGTGTTGTTTGTGTGTGTTTGTGAATGTTTGTGCATCGGAGTTTGTCTTGTGTAGTGACATTTTTATGGGAAGATTTTAATGATGGTAAGGTATAGTGGTAGGGTTGGGGAAAGGGACAGCATTAGGGTTAGAGCTAGCACCCATTACTAAGGTGGTACAGGGGGGCAGGATGGATTGCAAAGTGAATCCACAGATCAGCAAGCTTGGCAGGTCAATTTCCTAGAGTAGGAAACTATATGGACAAATAGCTAGCCTTAATTCAAGAATATTCAGCTAGTACCTAAGAATAGTGGAGGTCTGGTACCAATGTGGTCTGCAGAAGATAGGAATTCCTCCAATAGTGGTGTAATTTTCCCCCTGCTTTCAGTAAAATGTTGAACTCAAGACAGAGCTATGGGTCATGCAGATCAACAGATATATAGTGTGCCTCAGTCACTGACCAAACCCAAACATCTTTTCTAGTTTAGCTTGCTATACACTGCAGCAAAAGGATTAGAATCATCTACACTTCAGTCTAAGATGACTTTGATGCATTACACGTGTTAACCTACATTACGTAAACTCATTTGCACAGCCAATTTAACATCAGCCAGAAAAACATATTTTGACTCAAGGGTAATGTGAATCAAGTGGTGGTCTGACCCAGGGGTTGGTTCCATTCCATGCCAGAATTGACCAAACCAAGCTGAAGTGTTCAGTGAGAGGTCACATTACTTGAACAAATTCAAATGATTTCTTAAAAGATATATAGTTAGTTGCTAATGACTAAAGGTTGAAATCATCCAAAAAAATTGTCTGCATTCTGTCTACTGAAAAATGGTCTAACAGAGTCTTGATATCAAGGGGATATGCTGGGAAGTCTGCCATACCAGAGAAACAGTTTATCTGATATAGGCCATTAAACATTATAGGGGATGTTTTCTACACTGCAAACTTGTAGAGTCAAAAAACGTGGCAAAAATAGGAAGGAAATTACTTATCATAGCTGCACACAAAATAACACATCCAGTACTCATAGCTGTATTGCTTCTAAGGAGAGTTCCCCATTGGGATCAGATTCATGTTATTTGGGGTCTTCTCCTTTGCATATGTAAGCTGCACGTACGTGTATCACACTCTGATACAGTACAAAAGCTCACCCAAATGAACCTCAAAGTGAAACCTTGAATGTGCAGTTTTGAGCACACTTATCCTTTACTCTGAGTTTATACAACTTTACAGTTAAAGATATATTTGAGTATATGAGGTGAAGGAAACTCACCTACTAGAAAAAAATTACCTCAGAAAGCAATATTTAATATTTTAGTTTCATAGTTTGTCCAGGTGAGCATTTTACATTCAGCTGTGTACTGAAGAACAACAGGAAACAAGCATTATCTTGAATCTTTCACTGTTCTCTACTTGGTAAAAACTAAATGAAAACTCCAGCAAAGCTAGAACTTCCACTGAGTGACCTCTCAAACCTCTTGTATCAGAGGCACATGGGATACATGCAAATGAGCACTATGAACATCAGGTGTTTCAGCTAAATGGCGATTATGAATGCTCATGACTTATTTCTTTTTAAGTCATTTCAATGGACAATTTCAGGCCAATAAAGCCAAACCCCACTAGCTGTGGATATGCATATTTGTTTTTTTTATGTGTGACCTTCTCATTCTTTGTTTTAGTTTGCTAGTTGGGATATTTTGCAGTCACCCTAATGGTAATGGACATCAGCTGGGTATGACAGCCACGCGTTTCTTTTGCTTAGTCAAACGCTCTGCTTGTGCTGTGGAGGTCATAACAAGACTGAAATATGCATATAAAAAGAAATAAGTCATGGGCATTCAGAATCGCCATTTAGCTGAAACACCTGATGTCATAGGGGTCATTTGCATATATCCCGTATGCCTCTGATACAAGAGGTTTGAGAGGTCACCCAGTGGAAGTTCTAGCTTTGCTGAAGTTTTCATTTAGTTTTTACTGATTGTTATTTCTGTGTGAACTTGGAGAAATCAACAAGCTTTCCCAGGCACACTTGCAGTCAGTCTTAAAGTGCACTTCTAACGTGGTTTAGATATTTGTTATCAGTGGTGAAGCAGTAGTAAATACAACTGGTGCCCCTTCAGGAATGAAGGGATTCTTCTAAACTGGCGGACACTGCTACATAGTACCACGTTCTTAGCTTTGTCCTGGCCTGCTTCACTGGCACTGTGTTTTGGCAGCGTGATGAATGCAGCCACATGACTTTAACTATGATATTCAAGCCTTCACCCTATATTTTTGTAGTGCCTTTCAAATGGAATAGAATATCTTGACGCATGTACAGATACATTAAATATAGACTTTGTCAGGGTATTACATAATAAACAGTGTAGTCAAAAAGATGCGCATACTCATGTCTTACTGAAGGTTTTGTGATAGGGTGCCCAAAGCTGCTTCCTTATGGAAAGCTGCTTGCAGTGACCTCTAAGAAGGTCCTTAGCCTGTAGAAAACAATGAACAAAAATTATTTCTCACAGCAGTAACAATCAGTCATTTCTTCTAGCTTGTGAAATAAGATCAACAGAGACAGCAGAATTCAGCACCACTTAAGATCACTCAGAAAAAAAAAGATCTAATATCTGCAGTTAAAAAAAGAGTGGCAATAGCTGAAATGAGAGTTTTCTATTACACAGCGAGCACTCTGCAGGAAGGGTTTATGTTTGTGGGACTGATCTCCCTTATTTACATTATTGTGATTTACTAATGACACTTTATTGACATTAACATATTGTATGCATATGAAGTAAAAGTATCAACTTTCAGACATCTGACAGTCCATTTATCCATCTCTCTGTCTGTCTGTCTACTGATCTATCTACAGTGTGGAAGGATAATTTCATAACTGACTGTATAATGAAGGAAAGGCAATGAGGGGGGTAGAACACCCTATCCAATAAGGAGAGAATGGCAAATGTTCTTGTATAAAGACAATGGTTCTCTGTATTATGCTACTGAGATCTTGTGATTAGGTTACTTTGCATTTACACCTGCCACACTCTTATCATTGACCCAGTTTGTCTGCTTTGAGTAATGCCCTGTACTTATTAAATACAGTCTATTTAATATGAAAAGCGTGTGTGTATTCTTTTAGCACCTATTCTATTTAAAAAGTCTAACTTGCAATTTAAACACATTAAGCAAATCAAATTATAAATAAATCCTGAATGATTACTGCCTCATGTAATCGAAGTCCATCTGCCCCTAATTTTATTTTAAAGAATGTGGTGAGTACAAGGTATAGTAATGAGGTGCATAAACATACATGAATATAATATATGGAATAGAATGTTGGACAATTCCATCTTCCCTAGACTAGCCTGCATATGTCATTGCCTTCTAAATAAGATGAAGATTATCCTCAAACTGCATAAATTGTTATAACCCCCCCCCCCCCGAGACGTTCTTATTTTATGTTTGCTCGTGCCTTCCTGAATTCCCGGTAGATTTAACTATACTATGTTCTTTGGGGAAATAGCTTAAATGTCCAGCACTATTTCTGTGGAATTAGAATTTGGCAAAAAATACAATTATGCCTGCCTTAAAATATTACTGACATGAGCTACTACTGTTTCTTTGTAGAATATACATCACAATAATTTCTGTGCTGTGTGACAGAAAGATGGAGAGTGACATCACTACCTGTTGTTCGAGAAGGCAAGTCTGGAACAGGTGAAGCTCAGTGTGAAAGAGTCATTGTAATCTGCTAATGTTTTTCCAAACAAGCTGAAAATCACATGGTCTCTGTGCTCCATATTAAGAGGAATTTTGTGTTTTTATTCTCCCATGAAAAAGAACACATCTGTGCTAGGCTGCACACAGAACATTTCTTTAATCATTGCATTTGTAACACTGGCAGTTTTCTATCATGTACAAATAACAGATGTAAGTGTACTTGTTGCCTGCGTAAATCTGCAAAAAGCTTCAAGACAGACCGTTGCTGTCTTTCCTAGTCTCTGAAACATGTGCGTGCGATTTATGTAATTAATTTTACTGCAAAATCCAGCTGCTTATTTTTGCAGTACTAAAGCTTTATTTTACAGGACCATTACACTTCCCTCATAATTTAAACCTGAAACAGCTTAATTTGTTAAGAAACAAACTAATAGAAATTGTGTGTTGTTTTTGGTTTCTTGGCAGGTGAAGTTGAAATCTCCGCTAAAAATCCTGTTAAGTTGTTCTATCATGTAGCATTTTTATAAAAGAATGGACTTGATTGCCTATCATAGCTTATTTTAGGTGTTGCATTTTTTAAGAAAGTACACACTCTTGATGTGGTCTATAGATATTCATGAAAGATACTGCAAATACACCATAGAAGGTTAACATACCATCACTCTCTAAATTGCAATGAACATTGCATTGGGGTACCTTTCATTATATGAAGTAAAGGTGGTTTATATATGTTGATAAGGACTGTCAGGTCCAGAGTCACATAGTTATATGCTTTGTACTTTAGTGATGAGTATGGAGAATTGAAAGCTTTATAAAGTAGATTGTTTGATAAAGCCAAAAAATGTTTACTAAGTGGATTTTAGGACAGTTTTATTATGAACTGCTGGATTATATATAAATAAATTAAGAAAGCATGGAACACAGATTATGCTGCAAAAGAACCTCAGATGTGAAGTTTGCCTAAATTATATGTCTGTCTGTTAATAAAGAATCTCTGTAATTGTAAGTGTCTATTCTATAGCTCTGTAGTGGTAGATGTCACATTACATGTGGGTTCACTAAATTCTGCTAAAGTATGATAATACTGACCACGTTAGTGCATTCCAGAGTCCACCGATCCCTCAATTATCGTCCCGTTAGGGTAACAGCATGGATATCACGGGGCTACACATAATCCAGTAAAGAGAAAATGTACTAAGATTGTTGGATAAGATGGAGATGACCACTCCTGAGATACTGGCATCAAAATCTGACTCTTTGCCAATGAATGGAAATCAGGTGTTAGCTTGTTAGACTTTTTGGCTGGTATGACCTTTGCTGAGAGCTAACGCTGCTGTCTAAATGAATTCGAGTTGCATTCATTGTTTTGCCATTTCTGAAATATTTTTTTTATTGTCATGTGTTTACCAGAAAAGTCTGACTGGGATGAATTTTCAGTGGAGGTCTGGGGAGAAAACTCCCCTGAGACTACTTTTATAACATAGATCCATAATAAGTAACACTAAATGCAATAGTTAAACATATACATCAGTTAGATAGAATCAAGGTATTAAATATTTACAAAAATGAAAATAATCATAGAAAATTATAGCCATTGAGAGAAATGTCAAGAATTGCTCAGGTGGAGAGAGATTAAAAAAAAGTTAAATTATTTGTAAGATTGCATTACTTGTAGTTAGGGAGGTTCCTGAGTATATAGCATAGTACAGCAGAGGAGAAGTGGAAGAGTTAGTAACAATTACATGCTGTACTCACATGAAAATGTAGTAGTGGAATAAATAGTAATATTTGTGTTACATCCTGCTAGTGATAATGCTGAAGTGAGGATAAGCTGTGGGTCAATGAGAAATAGTACATTAAGGATGGAAAGAAGAACAAGATAAGAGGCAGGATAAGAAAGGGTTTTTAGGTTAAGCAGGAGAATTACTCTATAGATAATGAATGGTGAGAGACAAAAGTTGTTAAATTAGTCAGAAATGTATCCTTGTATACAGATATTGGAGATGGGGTGGGGATATTTAGTTTAGTAGAATGGAGTGAGGTGGGAAAATTTTAGTTTAGTAGACTCCTATAAGCTGAAAACATATATCTCAATGTAGTTAACAGGTGTCAGTCTGAAAAGATTTTTAAGTTGTGAGAGGTTACCCAGGGATTAAGCAAAAGCAAAGCCAACAATCTGATAGGTATATGCTAAGATAAGTTTTGAAGGCAAGCAGGTTATTAGTTAATTTTAGTGAGAGTGGAATTGGATTCCATATTTTAATGATGTAATTTGACTATAGGGCATCTCTTGCTAAATTATTAGACTTGTAAACATTAAGAAGTTTTTTCTTGTGAACATAATTGTATTGATTGTACATAATGATGAATGATTCCTGTCAGGGTTGGACATTTTTCTGGATTGTGTAAAATATTGTGGCAAAGGATCACCTGGGAGTTAGGTGAAAGAATTAGGCAATTCAAGGCAGTTTAGTTGTTTTAAGGCACTATATTAGTGTGACCTATGAAACAGATTTCTTGCAAACCTTGCCACTTTATTGTAGCAGTCTTCTAGTTTACATGAAAGTGTGGCTTGCAGATTTCTCAAGATTGGAGAGCCATACTGTAGGGATGGTAAAAGTAAAGTAGACGCTGAGTTTTTTTTTTATTTTTTATTTTTGAGTTGTCTGTGAGGGAGTTTTTGATTTTATAAAGTGTCTCGTTTCTGATGGGCCTTTTTAATGGTCTGATGCATAGGCAAGTTGAATTTCAAGTTATCAGCTTCAACTTTAATGAACTATACTAGTTTTGTATAAAGACAACTTCTATTTTTATGTTATCTAGGGAGATAACATTGAAGGAAGCCCTATACAGGTTGCATTATTTGGGAAGGAATAGGAGTAGCTTTGTTCTTTTTGGATTTAGTAGGAACTCAGAGTTATTAAGCCAGGTAAGATAATTTACCAAGGTTGGGGTGGGTAGGATAGAGAAAGTACAATGCATGCCATTACATCAGTAGTCACTGGGCACTATCTTTACAAAGATATGAGGAGTAACATAGTTGTCGTGAGCATATATGCTTGCATCATGAAGGCTGTTGCATATTTTTTCTATCAGAGGGTTCAATGACCTTTAAGCTCGATAGGTGTTAAACTTGTACCTTAACTTAAAGTTGTTTGATTATAGAGCAACATTGCTTCACTTGGTCTTATAGTGCTAAATATAATCATTGTCTCACCCAATTATCTGCCTTTTATGAGTAACATTAGATTAATGTAGGCTGTTTAGAGAGCAGATCCTGGTTCCAGATGAGCAACTAACTGCTATCTGTGATGAGAGTCCTAGGAAGTGTGTTTGCTTGCCTTAGGGCCTTAGTGTTTGGTGCTTCATTGAGTGTGTCTGTATGCTTGCTGTTAGACATTGCTTTTTCACAGTGCCTTTGGGCTTACTGAGGCATAGCTTTGCCAATGGTCAGTCTAGGCAATCTTTTTCTTGTTTAGGAAGATTGTTTTTAAGTGCCTCAGCATATGTTAGTCTATCAGTGTGTTCTGTACTATGTCAAGTGTCTCCTCCGTATTTACTGCTTTAAAGGGTATAGTTTTATGGATTGATCTATAGGAAAAAATCACTTTCTACGTGCTTGATACTGTACAAGACACAACTAAACACCACTATATTGTGAACAGCTCAATGCAAATAAGCCAAATTTAAAGCAGCAAATAAAAAAACAGAAAACTAATGTGCTCTCAGGCCAATAAAATACCTGCACTATGAACTGTTATGTGTGTTTCCCAACTCAGAAAGACCAGGAAAATACCTCCTGCTAATAGATGAATCAACCCAGTCCTCCTAATGTAAAAACAGAGTTGAAGAGACAAGGGCAATGCTTCCACATTCCAGTTAAAAAGCTGGAAATCCCTTGCTGAAGGTGATTTTAAGACAGTTTTATTGCAGTTAACATTGAGAGAAAGAGGACTTTCTTTTTCCAAAAATTCAGTGAAATGCATGAATAAAAGCAGGAAACAGTAATGATGACTCAAAGTAGATTAAACAAGTGAAATTTACCAATCAAAAGTACTTAGCTTTGCCTGTATGCAGGGTTGCCAGATGTCCCTATTTGGGCGGGACTGTCCCAGGATCAGCAGCCCAATCCTGAGTCCCGTGCTACCATTTAAAATCCCGGTGAAACAGCCTCCACTTTGCGATCTATGACTGGCCCATATGCCGCAGGAAAAAAGGCATCATGAGCAGAAAAAAAAGAGCACTGATCCCCCCGTCTGACATGACGATATCACAAAATGGCCAGAAAGTGTCAGGGACATGGGAGGAGATGGGCGTGGTTATGGGATGTGCAAGGGGTTTGGCCTAACTAAAGTTTTAGCCACAGTGAAAGGTGGCAATACTACTTTAATTCTACCACAGTTTAAGGCACCAGATTATTAAGAAAGACACCGTAACTCTTTTTATGGAAAAAAAATCAGAAGTAAATGGCTAAATAAGTCTCAAATCTTGCAGTAATTAATATTTCTGCTACAACTGTGAATGAAACTACAAGACTAAGGCCCAGTAGGGTTTAAAATGCAAGCAGTTTTTACAAGTAATTTTACTTATGGAGATAGAAGTGCACTATAATGCAGAAACAGAATCGTCCTACAGCTGCAAATTAAGCTACAACACCAATGTCCCAGAGTAAACTAAAAAATGTAAACAGAAAGATTTTTTTGGCTAAAACATGGAAAAAAGCAGTAAAGTACAAAAGAGCATCACCACACAGGTCACTACAAGTGCCACGTGTAATTATCATTTACATGGCTTGGCATATGAAACTAATCAGACTTATGGGAGCTACCTGGGTTCATAGACGGCCTACACTTGTGCAGAGGGATTTCAGTTGCAGCTTTCCATTTGCTTGACAGGAAACCTGTCTGGAGGCTACATTTAAATAGTGATTCTTCTAGTCTTGTCAGGTCATTTTAATGCTATTAAGGAGGCATCCTGGGATATTACTGGGGCCTATCAATGCAGTGTTCTTGGCCTTGGAGAGTGTATTTAAGACCTTTCGTCCAGTGATAGCTGGAGGAGTTATGGTTGAGGGTATTTCCTTGGGGATGTTGGGGGGGGGGGATTGCAGCTACATTTATTAGCCAGTAGATTTGCTATCTTCCTGCTTAGTATAGGTGGCTCCATCTATGACTTGTTTTGCACATTGTTGTGCATTGTCTTTGGGGTTGCAGACATAGCTGAAGAAAGCTTTGTGATTGTCCTTGGAAGCTGTGTGATGGTCCTGGGCCTGGGAGGCTATTTTTACATGAAATCTGGCTTTGGTAGACTTGATTAGTCCCCTGAGTTGTTTCTAAAGATTGATGAGGGAATTTGTACCTTGCTAGGCACTGCACTTCCTAACTTTTCCATGATTTTCAGCCTTTTATTATACAAGCTTTCGATGTTGTGATTGCACTAGCATGGCTTGTTTGTTTTATGCTTATACTGGGTAGGTACAGCTGTCTCTCTGCAGCTATTAACAAGATTACAGAAGGCAGCAGTGTGCTCATGGTTTAGGGGGCTTGAGATTTTGCCAGGGTGTTACTTAATAGTAGGAAGTTTGCCTTAGGATAATTCTGTCACATATGGAGACTATATCAAGTGATGAAAATGGATGCATCTCTACACAGAAAGCATAGTATTTAATTTTGGTTAACTTATAAACACATAAAAGGTAGCCAGGCACAAGGTATGTTGGAGTACAAAGACAACGAGGAAGCTCAAACAATCAAGAAAGTCAAAGTTTAATAACGAATTAAGTGCTTTTGTGAATTTGTTTTTAAATGATACAATGTTCAATACAAAATATATTTATTAGACTATTTTAGAATGTATTCTAACTGTGGTGGTGGTGCTGCGGTAGCGTTGTCGCCTCACAGTATGATGTTGTCCTGTTCGATTCTCAGCTAAAGCGTCTTCTGTGTTGAGACATGCGTGAATGGGCGTACCTTCGTTGAAGGTTTTGCATCAGAGCTGGTAACTCGGTACGTAAAAATCTACTACCAATCATTAGCGGACCGGAGTTCCACTGTGGCAACCCCTAACCAGGAAAAGCCGAAAGATACAACAACATTTTAATGTATTTTGTATTGAACATTGTATTGTATGTATATATATATATATATATATATATATATATATATATATATATATATATGTATATATATATATATATATATATATATGTATATATACATATACACACACACACACACACATATATATATATATATATATATATATATATATATATATATATATATATATAAAATATATAAAACACCAAAACCAAAACGAAGGTGCATGTAGCCAACTCGGTGCATGGATCATACCAACACAGTCAAGCCAATACAATGATCCAGCACTCAATAAAGCACATAATAAAGTAGGCAGGAGCCAAAATATTAACGAAAAAGAAGAAATTATCTTCTTTATTATACGTTCTAAATGAACAGTGGTGATAGCAGCATCAGCAAACAGACCGGTTTCACCCCCTGGCCTCCTCAGTGTAGTACATCATCCATCACACACTGCAATCCTTAAAAGTCAATGGCTTAAAGCAAACGTATCTTACAAAATATAAATATAAACATGACAGAAAAGCATTTTCAAACAATTTGCTTATAACACTTTATAATATTCATCTACCAGTGTTCATTCAGCCCAGGCTTATATAAAGCCCCCAAATTAATGATCCATAATCTCTCCTTTTTATCTAATAGCATATGCTTTTTACTGTCACTCATACCCATACCGGAAACTGCATCAATCCCTAAAAAAACAAAATATGCAGACTGATGAACCAAAACATTCTTAAACAATGCACTCCTTTGTCTTTTACAAATGATGTCACTGAGATGTAAAGCTATTTGGGTCTTAAAAGATCTAGAGGTTTCGCCTATATAAAATGCTCCACACTGGCATATAGCCATGTAAACCACCCAATTAGTGTTACACGTTATCAAAGTACGAATTTCAAAAACCCTGGGAGTATTAACTGATGTAAAGGACTTAGTGCTGGAAACCCTTTTACAATAAACATAGTGACCACAACTATAGCTGCCCTTAGGCAAACTATCCCTTTCCCTGGTCTTATCAGAAGTAATATTCTTATACCATAGGTTCATAGGTTGGTAGTAGGCTATCAGCCCTAGGGCCTATACAAGCCTAGCCATAACAATTCCATCGCTATTTCTTTCCACACTATTTACTTCCCTGGACCCCTGTCTAGCAGGGCAACTGACATGATACCCGGGATGAATTTCCTTTCTCCCATCCAATCGTCAAGGTTCCTTTTGAAGAGGGCCAAATAGGTACTCTGCTTGACATGTATGGGCAATCTATTCCAGAGTCTGGGGAGTCTCTGGGTCAGGAAGCTATCCGTCCAGCATGTTTTGTTTATTTTGATGACAAGGTTTAGGATCCCTGGAGCGTGAAGCTCTGAGGGATTGGGATTTCTTTAAGTGTAGCATGTCCAACAGCTCTGGCTTTGACATGGTCTTGTATGTTAAGCAGAGATCACCTCTGAGTAGACAATATGCGACAGAGTATAGCTGGAGTTTTTTTAAGGCGGTCAGCGTAGGGCATCTGCTTTAGGCCAGTGATTCTTTTAGTGAGGTATTTCTGCGGCCTTTCCAGTTGTTGCAGATGTCTTGAGAGGTAAATACCAAACGGGGCATTGTATTCTATAATGGGTCTAATGAGGGATGAGTACAGTGGGACAATGACCTCCTTTTTTCTGGATGAAAAGCCCTTAGTGATGAGGTGTGCCACATAGAAGGATTTCCTGACTGTTGTGGCGATGTGGTTATCGAAGGTGAGACCACTGTCCATCTGTGTCCCTAAGTCTCTTATCACACTTTCGATGTTTAGTGTACTGCCACCTATATGGTAATTCACGGGTACATGTTTTTTCCCAAAGGGGATAACTATACATTTCTTGGCATTGAGCTTGAGCCCATGGCTCTGGCACCAAGCATCTGTTTCTGTAAGGCCCTTTTGTAGAGTATCCACATCATTTGGGGATTCAATAATGGCTCCCAGTTTGCAGTCATCTGTGAACTTTGTTAGCCAGAGTCCCTTAGTGTTGGCCTGTACTTCAGAGAAATAGATGCCAAACAAGAGCGGTCCCAGGACTGAACCCTGAGGTACTTCACTTGTCACTTGTCTGGAGCTGGATTTGAAGTTGGCTACTTTTACAGTGTGGGTTCTATCAGTAAGCCAGTTGGCAACCCATTGGGTGATGTAGGGATTAATGCCCAACTTAGTAAGTTTATCTATGATTCCAAAGTGGGGGATGGTGTGAAAGGCCTTGGCAAGGTCTAGATAGGCTGTGTGAACCACCTTACCCTTGTCCATGGCTCTGGAGACTGATTTGAAGAAGTCAATCAGGTTCAGGAGACAAGATTGGCCCTTCACGAACCCAAACTGGGTGGAGTTCAGTGTTTGAAGGTTGCCAATGTCTTTGTTTATAAGTTCCATGATAATACACTCAATGGCCTTGCCGATAAGGCTCATCAGACTGATGGGATGGTAGTTTCCAGGATCCAAGGTGGATCCCCCCTTGTGGAGTGGGATAACTGTAGCTCTGCACCACTCAGTGGGCATGAAACCTGAGGTGAGGCTATGATTAAACATGACACTTAGGTGAGGTGCCAGTTCATATTGTAGTTCATGTAGTACACAGCCCAGGATGTCATCTGGTCCCATGGATGCTGTATTCTTAGCTTTGGAGAGTGCGTTTTTTACCTGTGTGTCCGTTATTACCGGAATTTGGCAATCTTCCGTTATTGAGATGGGCCATTTAGGGGGTGAGAGGGGGGTGAAGTTGGCACTGAAGTGATCTGCCAGGATACTGGCAATATCTTTGGGATCAGTATATTTAATGCCATTCTGTTATAGCTCAGAGCAGATCTGAGCATTGCCATTTAGATTCTTGACATAGTTATAGAATGCCTTGTGGTTGTCTATGAAATCTTTAGCAATTTTATTTTCATAACTAGCTTTGAAGAATTTTATGAGGGATCTCAGTTTCTTACTGAGACTGGTAAGGGAGTTTTTTGCATCCTGGGATTTTCCTCTTTTCTGCAACAGTTTCTTCCTTTTGTTGTAAAGTTTGTTTATGACAGGGGACCACCAGATTGGCTTTTTTTTTTTTTGGATGAAAGCATCTTGGTTCTATTTGGGATGGCACGATTCATGCATGAGTGGATGAGCTTGTACAGTGCCTTAGTGTACCAAGAAAACATTTCCCCCATATTTTCCCCTTACAGTAACCAAAGGAACACTGGTCATCCAAAACCTGGCCAAGGAAACCATCATCATTTAAAATACTCCAGTGTTTGTTCACTATCCTTTTAAACATAAAGGTGTTAGTTCCAAACGTTGTTGTCAGTCTAATGCCTGAATCACGTTTCTTAACTTCAGATTTATCACCAGATAAATGCTCATCCCTATTATAAACAATAGCCTGTTCACTAATATTTTTAATACTTCTTTCATTATAGCCCCTCTCAATAAACCTTTTTGATAATTGTACTGCTTTCCTTTTAAGGATATACTACACTGAGGGGGCCAGGGGGTGAAACCGGTCTGTTTGCTGATGCTGCTATCACCACTGTTCATTTTGAACGTATAATAAAGAAGATAATTTCTTCTTTTTCGTTATTATTTTGGCTCCTGCCTACTTTATTACATGCTTTACTGAGTGCTAGATCATTGTATTGGTTTGACTATACATATATATATATATATATATATATATATATATATATGTATATATATATATATATATATATATAGATATATATATATTTATGATGGTACATATACTTTTCCCCTTGGAGTAAAGTTATGAGGATATGTCATTCCATGTGTTGCTCCTTTAAGAACAAATTGATTTGTAAATTGATTCATTATGTTCAGGAATTTGTAGTACTATTTAGACGGGTAGTTGTGCACTGGTTTTTACTGTAATGAAGTCCTGAGAGCAACAGGAAGAAAGCACTTGATTCTTTATTAAACTTTGGTTTTCTTGATTGTTCAAGCTTCCTCTTTGTCTTTGTGCTCCAGTAGACCTTGTGCCTGGCCACCTTTTATCTGTTTATTGGTTGTATCATTGATGGCTTTGCCTGGTTTCAGAATTTTGGTTAGCCTAGTAGTCAATAAATTCTAAATGGAAGAGGATTCAACATATTTATTTAGACGTGTATTCAACTAGATTTCTTCCATGTGTAAATGACAGTGAGGAGTCTAGTCACTGTGATCCTTTCATGGCTGTATGACCATGGAGATGGCACATTTAAGTATAATGGGTGTGAAAGTGAGGAGTTCCCCAGATGGGGTGCAGGATGGGGTGCTCCTTGCAAAAAAATACCTTATTTTTCTATTTTTCTGGGTGGTTTGAGGACTTTCCCTAATGGGGTGCAGGATGGGATGCTTCTTGCAAAAAAAAAAAAAAATCTTATTTTTCTGGGTGGTTTGAAACTTCTTTTTTTATTTGATTGAAGATTTAACCAGTAATTACTCTGGAAGGCAAAGTACAAGTTAGCATATTATCATATTTTAAATAAAAGAGTGGTGCATAAAAAAAGATTACAAAAATTAAATAAATAAATAATGACTGACAGCTGCATAGCAATGTTGGTTGAAAACTTTCTTTCCAATTATATTACTACATAAAACATTAAAACGTGAAGTGTTTTGTTCCTGGCAAATTACTCAGATGGGCATAGAGGGCAGAGATGCAAAATAATGTGGCCAAGTTAAAACATGTCTCTGATGGCCAAATAAGAGGAACAAACCAAAAAATTGACTGCAGGGCACCTTCATAATGATTAGCATGGCTATTGCTGTAGATTGTAAGAGAAGGGTTTCAGATGATAATCCATTCATACAAAAGAAGGGCATAGCTGTGTGGCTTTTAAACTTGCAAAGTAAATGTGGCTGCACAAATACTAAGCCAAATGCTCAAGGTGCTGACTACATTAAAAAAAACAGATATGAAGGGAAGAACAAAAAGAAAACATAGAGATGGTAGGAGAAAAATGTCATGCAAAGTGATTGTAGAGACTGAGGATTTTGACTGAAACAGAGATGTAGCCTGGGGAGAAGACAGAGCCCAAGCTTTGTAGTGGCAGGATGAAGAATTTGGAGATCAGAGTTTAGCAATTGAAAGTATACTGGAGGTGGAGGGATTTATCCACTATTATGAATATGAATGTGAAGCAACAGAAGACATAGGATAAGGCTAAATGCTGTTTATATTGAATTGTGTGATTTTGTGTTCTTTGCTCTCAGCTGTACAAGAAGAGCAAAATGAATATCAAGAAGGTAGTTGTAGCCTGGGTTTGAAGTAGAGTACTTGTTCACTAAGGTGTCATACCGAAGGAATGCTAAAGTGAAGAGAGAGTTACAGAGCAGAACAGCTTGAAGTAAAACGATGACAGTTATGTTACTTCCCTTTCATTATTAATAAACATGTGAGTACAGTATACAAATGTAAGGCATGTAAGGAAGTGATATGGTGATGATCTGATATAAATATGGACAATTCAGTTTGAAGAGGAAACTGCTGAATTCATGTGCAGCTTTCACACACAAAAAGGAGGTGAACAAAAGCAAGAGGGCATGATGGGCAGAACTGTGTAAACCAAAGAGTCAGGCACTTGTCAAAAAGGCAAATGTACATGTAACAGAGCAGTGAAAAGGAGTGACACGCAGGGCCAGATCCAGAACCAGGGCCTGATGCTGGCATGAAGCCCGGCCACACCTTTAAATTAATTTTTAAAAAGTTTTCTTACTTTGCTGAGGAACCACATACTGTTGCTTAAAAAAAAAGTTTTCCTGCAACTTCATACTGTCACTTTAAGAATCAAGGAAATAAAAAAGAAAATTGTCTGCTTTGCCCTTGTCTGTGTCTTACTGCTTCTTGCTTTTAGCCAATGAAACAGGAGCAAGCATGCACTGGTATAGCATTTTTATTTCAGAAATGTGTGTGTGTGTGTGTGTGTGTGTGTGTGTGTGTGTGTGTGTGTGTGTGTGTGTGTGTGTGTGTGTGTGTGTGTGTGTGTGTGTGTGTGTGTGTGTGTGTGTGTGTGTGTGTGTGTGTGTGTGTGTGTGTGTAATGCCCCACTTAGTTATGGGGATTGTGAGAAGCAAATCCAAGGTACCAAGGAGTCAAAACCAGCCAGCAGAGTCCATAAACCAATTTTAATAAAGAATAAAACACATGAACACAGCCACATAAAACATAAAGTTTTCATTTTAAAACTTCATCAGATGTGGATCTAACAGTCAAACTCAGGGTTATATAGCATCCTGACAAGCAAACTGAATACAAAAAGACAAATTGTTAAGACATCATTATCATAAAGCTCATGAATGCTCATCACAAACTATGTTAAAAGGAATAAAAAGCTTCTTAAAAATCTAGTTAAAAAAATGCTAAAATACATTTAAAAATTTCAATATTATAAATTATCTAAAAATATAGCTCACTTCTCCAAAAAAAGTTTAAGTGAATACTTAAAAATGCTTTACTTTAAAAGCTGTATGAATTAATATGTATGTTATGTAAAATACCAGACTCATGAATAAAGTATAATAAATAATTGTGTTTTATTCTTTATTTCGTTCATGTGTTTTATTCTATATTGCGTTCATGTGTTTTATTCTTTACTAAAATCGGTTTATGGACTCTGCTGGCTGGTTCTGACTCCTTGGTACCTTGGTTTTGTATCTTGGGGATTGCGAGAGCCAAACCAAGTACCTTAGGTACAGGGGCTAAGCCATAATACAACTGCAAGACCCAATTCATCTGGTATATGAAATATCTGTTGATGTAAAACCTGTTGTTCTGTATCTTTTTAAAACATTTAGAGTAGTCTATTAGTCTCACAGAAAAGGCATAGGGATGTCAAAAATGAGATGTTAGGTGTCCTGCAAGCCTGTAATCTCCCCATAAAAAAGTGAAACAGTATGTTGTATGTAGTAATATTTCTATCTAGTGTATGACTTGTGGACTGTTGAACAAAAAGCTACTGCAACAGGATTTATATTGTCTATAATTGTTTTGTTTCATTGATTGCACTAAATAGATGAAATCATTACTAGGTCTGGATTAAACATGTTACATTTAGCAACATATTTTTGTAGTACCTTCTTTATAACCTCCAGAAAATGCAAAAAGTTTTACATTTGTGAGGTCATACAGTTTACATTATTTACAGTGATGATCAGAACTGCCTCGTCTTCAGCATCCCTTTTGTTGTCGTTGCAATTATTGTGGTACTTTCTTCTCCCTGTAAAGGATTTCTGCATTTAGTTAAAAACTGATAATCTGGTAGTTATCACTGAGGACTAAAGCTCTGACTTTTTAATGAGTTGCTTCCTGTGGCACAGGTGTTGGTTTTGAATCTTTCTACCTCATTTACCTTCTGTGTGACGTTGTGCAAGTTATTTAATCAGTCAGTGCTTTGGAGCAACTGGGAATTTTTGCTAGACTCCTTAATGATCTCCAGGATTGCATGCCTTAGCAACTCTGAATCTGTTTGCCATACATTTCCAATTGCATGATCTAGCTCAGGTAATGTTGTGGCACTATCACCAGCACACTATTTTTAATGCATCACAGGAGATTTATTCCCCAAGGGCAGCAGGCACTGCATTTTTAGACAAAGAATTTAAATACAAAGTTGTCTGCTAGCAGAAGCCTCTTCATTAGAAATAGCACTTTTTTAATGTGAAATTATTCAGATGACTTACTTCTTTGGAAATTGTGTATATTGGCTTAGCATATGTTACAGGTGGTTGATATTTCTTATGCTGTTATAAATACTCTTCTATTTAAAATCTGCTGCACATTGCTAGATTTTATGGTATGATGCTAAAGATCTTTATATAATTTCATGTAGTTCATCCCAAATCTACAAATAAAGTACATGTATTTTATGTCTTTATTACAATGATGGGTGTACACAGTCAAAAAAGTTGTTAGAACTGCTATTGGGGTTGGGTGATCTTTGTGGATGAGAGTACCTTATGTTCTTATTTGGTCATTTTGAAACAGTTAATGATCTGACTTTGCAGGAGTAATGTGTGTGTGTGTGTGTGTGTGTGTGTGTGTGTGTGTGTGTGTGTGTGTGTGTGTGTGTGTGTGTGTGTGTGTGTGTGTTTGTGAGAGAATTAAGCTGGAATATTTTGGCTATTGTGTATCTATGTGAAATAAATTTGAAATATGTGACTGGCCATTATTATTATTTTTATTATTTTTTTGACACCATCTAAAAGGGATGTAGTTAACAATGTAGCTGTAATTGCTGGGTTTCGGGAATATGAGGTTTTATATTGACAAGCTGTTCTTCATTACTCAACACATCATGCAGTCCATACTCAGTCTTTTTGTTGTAAAATTTGACCTTCTTTTATTAAATGCTAAAAGATTTTTGTCTGAATACCCTATGCTATGATATTTCACATCTTTATTCTGCAGAGAGAACAGTCACAAATACTTCCATAACTAATGCTTGGTATATGCAGACTTCTGTTATATAATGCCTTTATGAATTCTTGGATTTACTAGTGTTCCAGCCTTGGTTTGTACCACACTTTCACCTATAGGAATCTCCAGGGCCCTGATATTCAGTTTAAAAATTGTCCGACTGATCTTTCAGAGCTTCAGTAATAAACTGAATAATCTAGAAACATGGCTAATAGCTGAAGAAACTTTAAGCAACAGGCATATTACCCAGTGCCACTTTTTCTTCATTCACTGTCCTCTTTTTTTTCTGTTTGTTTGTTTGTTTGTTTGTTTGTTTGTTTGTTTGTTTGTTTGTTTGTTTGTTTTTATGACTGGGGACAGGGAAGAGCATGTTCATACTTGTTAACAGATGCCTTTAAGTCCTCCATGAGAAGATTTCATTCTGAGAAGCTTTAATATTAGGTAGGAAATCATTTGCACAGTTAAATGGAGCATAAATAAATAAATAAATAAATAAATAAATGTTTCTTCTTGCTATCCTCTCTCTATACCTTCCTAAATCTGATAAGCAAGAACCACCAGTTACTTACTGATTTACACAAGCACTTGTGAAGTGACTCAGAAATTTGATCAGTATTGTAAATGCTCACTACTCAGTCATCTAATTTTAGTCTTTTAAGCATGAAAATAAAACCTTTTGTAATTGCAGGGAACCCCATTTCTTATCATACATGAACCCCCTTCCATGAAGTTGGTCTTGGTTGACTTACTTGCTTTCTTCTTTTGAAGTGTATTCTGTTTTGAAAAAAAAAATATTGCATCTGCCTGCATGTAGACTAAATGTTCTTCCCATTATCAGCTTGATGAAGCTAATAAAATTCTTGGCGATCTCTCTCGTGTGAGTTCAAAGTCAAGCTACAGCTTAGGTAAATAAAACCTGGAGGAGCTAAAATACCCCAAGACTCATCTCTCAACATATCCTTCCTCAGCTGGGATAGGAGCTGTAGAATCAATATCAAATGACTCAATGCAAGATATTAATGGAATGTCAACATAATCTGCAAGACTTACTTGAAAGGTTCTGTTTAAATTCAAGAGAAGATCAGGATATCCCCGTGGCTCTTATCCTCCATTTCCTGAACACCATCTCTAGCTATAATGATGTTACTTCAAACAAGCAGATCTGCCTGGTCATATTCATCTTGAATCCTACAGACCGTTTCTCACTATATTGTCCAGACATTTGACCCACATCTTGAGTCTCACTTTCCTCAAGAAGGATATGTGATGAATGGAAATATAGCCTCATTCTCCTTTGACAAAATTATAAATTATATAAATTCGTCCTTTTGTAAGTACAAATTATTTCCCTGAATTGTAAGTGGTATATAAAGTGGCATATCTTGACAAGCTCAGTTAAATGCAGTCATCCTCAAAGCATTTTAGAAAAGCTGTGGACTGTACAGCATATAAGAAGGATTTAACAAAAAAAAAAAAAAAAAAAAAGAGGTTAGAACTTTTTTTCATATACATGTATCCTTTTGTAGATACCCAGATGGTTTCATTAAAGAATAGAAAAGAGGTGACAATAAAAAGGAGAGACAGAACAAAGAGTTGAACACACAAGGGAAACATCAGGAGTGTTTGAGCTGAAGAAGGTGGGAGACACTGGGCAGTATGCTTTTGTCAGAGGACAGACCCCCTATTTTTTCAATTTTTTTATAACAGGGTAGTGTATGGGGGAAACAGGGAAGAGGATGAAGGAGAAGCAGTAAGGAAAGAAGGCCTGAGGAAGTGCCAAATGTAATCGGGTCTATATCAAAATTCCGAAGAGTTACAACACCGAATGTGAAAACATTGAACCAAAAATATCAAATGGTGAAAATAACGAAGCCCCAGAACATTGAAATCTTACCTAGGGCAAGATTTCAGTGGGCCATTCCGTGGCTTCACTATTTCCTCCACTGTGGTGCGAGAGTTAAGGGCCTTAGGGTTAGGGTGCAGGTTAAGGTAAGTGGGTAGTTAGTAATGTATGTATGTATGGTGTAGTGTATGGTTGTGTTTTGTTAACTGTATGGGTGTGTATTAATTAGTTTGTTTGTGTATAGATTTGTAGGGTATGTGTGTGATAGTTACGGACCTTAGGGTTAGGGTAAGTGGATAGTTAGTAATGTATGTGTGGTTTAGTGTGGGGAGGGTTTTGTTAAGTGTATGTGTGTGGGTTATTTATTTTGGTGTGCTTGTGTTGGGTGTATGTTTCTCGGAACAGCAAATGTTTTCCCTGGGAAAAAATTAGCTATTCTGAGCATTTGATGTTTTCAATATTCGAAATTCCAAGTTCGAACATATGGTGTTCGACATTTTGGAATTTCAAATATATGATATAGACCCAGGTAATCCCAGTCCCCAGAGCCTCAAATGTGTCCACTGCCAGATGATGTTGCAGTGAAGGATCCCGATGTTGAGGGATAAGGATCTGTGTTGGCTGGCTCAGTGGTTGGCACCAACTAGGTGAGCGTGTCTTCTACACACTGAAAAGAGGCTTCTACTGGCTGAAATCTTCTTTCCACTACCTTTACCAGTATGTCCTCAACCAAAGACCCCTTTCTGTGAGGCTTGCCAGGCTGCCACATGCTGGAGTGGGTGCAGCACCAGCGTCTGCACTCCAAATGTGAGAGGACATCCCCAGAAGGGTAGAGGGTGATCTTTCCCTAGCCTGGGAGGTATGCGCCTGGTCTGCTGCTGATGGATTTGAACCTGTACAAAAGAATAAAAAATGGGAGAGAAGGAAAACAAAAAAAAGAAAGAGAGAGAGAGAGAGAGAAAGTAACTCATAAACGAAATAATAAAAAAGAAAAAAATGGTGCTGACAGGCAAAACAAAAAGCACAATAAATCCACACCATACTGTTTTAATGGAACATAACAAAACATTAAAATAATGCAGAAATATATCTTTAGTGAAGTAAACTTGTGTATGGGAAGTGCTTATGCGTACATTGGGGATAGTGTTTGGGGAAGTACTTATGTACCCAATGAGTAGTGATTATGCATACATGTGATGAATTGAAATTGCAAGTTCTTTTGTCTTTCTGAAGGGTTTTTTGTTTAAATTATGTACCTTAAAATAATATTTACAGTACCCTGAAATAACTAATTATTGCAGTTAATCAAGGTAACAAATCACATTATCTCTTGATCAGTGAAGTGTGTAGTTACATTTCTTTCAGCTGCAAAATTATAACAACACAGTCTACAGGAGTACTACTGAAATCAATTTGAAAAGCATTGCTTTATTCATTTTTCTGCTACCCTGAATTGTATCATAATGTACTCTTCACAGTTAAAACGTAAATATCATTTGGACACCTGTTATACTTACAAGAAGACTCAACCAGATGTTGCTTCCATTTCTTCTGTTTTCAGCTGTTGTACTATATTTCTTCCTCGGCTTTAAGTAAAAGAGAGAAGGATACTCCTGTTTGTCTGTATCTGAATAAATTCCATATATAAACATAAGTATGTCTTGTATTCATTGTGTTTTTTCTTTTTCTTTCCCATTTTAACTGTTGTATGGATGCACATGCATATTATTACAATACATTGAAACAGAGTATTGTTCGTCATTGACGTATACAATTTGATGCATGGTTGCCTCAACCAAAGGATTTTTACTTGCTTTTTATTCATATTACGATACATTGCTTACTATTCTATTAAATTCTGGAGCATAATAGAGAGATATGAAGTGAATCTTGTCTTTTTTATTTTTTGTTTTAAAAAATGGTTCTAACACACTGTTGTATAGCTGAATTGCAAAGACCAATATGCATCAATTCAGGGATGTGTGTATTTCATTTTCTGCAGTACTGTGTCTGATATATAGTGACAGTGAAGTAAAACATCATGTTCTCTGAAAACATCTGCTCTGCTAATTGTTTTAGCACAGTAACCTCCACTCCCGTCCTCCAACATACATTCTAACTAGAGTGTGGTGATTGTCATTTCAGCCATGTTGTATGTGCAGCTAGAAATACTTATGAATGAATAATTAAGTTAAGCAGTTGTTTTTAAGTATCTGTCTTCATGTAGTATTATCTTTTACAACTTTTTTCCTGGTACGATAAACAATTCTTTACATCTATAACTGCATCTTTTATTTCAGAACTGTATATATTCAGTCAGCATTGCTGATATTTGAACATTACTAAAAGATTTACAGATTTACTTATACAGATTATTCTTTTCATACTCTTTACTGACATTTCTGTTTATTACTGCAACTTGTTAACACATACTACTTGTTTACATCTTTCTTCAAAAGATGGATGTCTGATAGAAAAGCTACACATTTTTTGTACATTTCATATCACCTTAAGTTAATATATCTGACTGTGGCACTACATATGTTTATGCACTTTTGAACCCTCCTTTTGTATTTCATATGTATGTGTGTGTGTATATATATATATATATATATATATATAAAAAATTATTTTACTTACTATAGAACTCTGGCCTTCTTGACATAAATCACTTAACCCACTCAGCCAGCTGATCAGCACTGCGCCTCTGAAAATCATCATACATATGACAGCACTGCAGACCAGAGTGGGTTATACCTGTCAGAGTTGATACGTGGTCACCCATCTCCTACCAAATATCAACTTTTTTCCCCACATACTGTGATGAGTGCACGCCTGGATCTTCTCCAGGTATGAGTCATGCAAAAAGTACAGCATTACTGAGGTCTTTTCAGAAGTGCAGCTGTGTGCCTTCACAGGTGCTGCCATCATTCAAAGAGCCAGAACCAGAATGAGGAAAGTATGGTGAGGGCTGTATTAAGCAAGGTTAGAGCCCCTCTCTGTTGCTCATTAGACCAGGTACTGATAATACTGGCAGGTATGGTGTAACCAAAATTGCTTTGTCACACACTATTTTTACTTAAAGGAAAACAGTTACCTGTCCTTTCCATTTGATATTTCTAAGTATATCTATAATAACTGTTAACGGGAATGGTTATTGATAAAATTATTTTTTTCTCACTTACTGTAACAGCAGTATGAGTCATGGAGTGAAGTGGGACATGCATTTTTTTTCCTTTTCTTTAAATAAAGGTGGGGGAGAAAGAAATGTCAAATGAAATATGAAACATGAATTTTTGGGACTATGATATGTAGCACTGGTTAGGGTGTGGCATACAGAGTTGAATGGGCAGGGATTAACCTTCACATTGCTTTCAATCTCACATTCAGTTGACTCCATTTTGAATTTTACAGGTATATTCTTATTTTGGCTAGTTTAGTGTAGTCAGTCAAACAGCTTGGCGTTGCTGTGGAATACTATGGAATATGGAAATGTCCACAGCATGTCCATGCCTCTTTCAGATACATTCATATACTGTGGGACATATGTTCACAATTGATGAAATACCAAAATACGCTAATGTATTTCGGAGCATGTTTGCATAATACTATGATTCATAGAAATCCATATAAATTAGTCTAATTTGCATCAGTAATGTGTAAATCAACCTGAATTTACGCCAAAAAAGAAGTTATGTACTCGCAATAATATTCCATGTGAGTTGTTTATCTCACCTTTATTCTCACTGATGGGTTCGGAGCCGATCCTCGGTTCTGACACGGCCATTAGCAAAGCTCAAGGTTTACCAGTAGCTTGAGACCAAGCCCCTTATCCCATGATGCACTGCTGGAATTACCTCAGATCTTGTTTGCTGCGTGTATATATAACCATGTAAGGGGTGCACTCCCCAAGAAAGAAGAAGAAGTATTGAACAACCAGGATGATACTAGCCACTAGGTCAGCTGTCAGCCAGGAGGGGGATGGAGGGAGGGATGTGAGAATAAAGGCGAGATAAACAACTCACATGGAATGTTATGGTGAGTACATAACTTCTTTATGTGAAGTTGTTAAATCTCTCCATTTATTCTCACTAATGGGTAGCATCCCTAGCACCCGCAATACTGGATGGCTCACGGAAGAACATTTTTCAGGACCGTAGAACTAAAAGAAGGCCTGTCCCTGGAGGCCTTATCCACTTTGTAATGAGTGATAAAAGTATGAGGCTTAGACCAAGTGGCTGCAGCACAAATGTTATCAAAGGGCAATTTAGATTGAAAGGCAGAAGACGTAGAAACAGCTCTGGTTGAATGAGCCTTTACTTTGTGTGGTAAAGGTGTGTTAGCAGCTGTATGAACAAACAAGATACAATCCGATAACCATTTTGAAAGGGTTGTTTTAGCCACTGGTCTACCTTTTCTGGCCTCTGAAAAGGATACAAAAAGTTGATCTGATTTCTTAATATCCTTGGTTCTATCGAGATAGAATCTAAGCTGTCTGTGCACGTCAAGTTTGTGTAGCATGTATTCTAATTTGATGGAATGGTTGGGGAAGAAGACTGGCAATTCAATAACCTGATTGATATTAGATTCTGAACAGACTTTAGCCAAAAAGGATGGGTTTGTTCTGAGAGATACTCTATCAGTATGAAAAATCATATAAGATGATCTGATAGACAAAGCTTGAATTTCTGACACTCTGCGGGCAGAAGTAATGGCCACTAAAAAAATAGTTTTCCAGGAAAGGAATTTGAGATCACAGGATGATGCAGGTTCGAAGGGGGGAAGAATTATTTGAGATAGCATAAAATTCAAATTCCAAGGAGAATAAGGGGTTTTGACAGGAGGCCTCGTGAAAAACACCTTTGAGAAAAACCTTAGATAACTTATGGGCCATAATATTTAACGCATCCAGTCCAAGGTGGAAATTAGATATGGCAGCTAACTGAACCTGAACTGTGGCAGCTGCTGCTCCTTCCTTAAAAATTATTGTCAAAAACTCTATAATGGATGACAAAGGAGCTCAGAAAGGGTCATTTTTTTGTATGCTGGCCCAGATGGAGAACCTTTTCCACTTACTGCAATATAGTTTTCTGGTGGATGGCTTATGAGAAGACAATAGAATTTGTCTTGTGTCATATGAGAGGGAATGAAGCCTGGCTATTTGGGGAAGTGGATCAGCCAAGCAGTCAGCTTTAGAGACTGCAGTGAAGGATGGAGGTCCCCTGTGTATCAGGAGGTCTGGAACTGGGTCCAGGATCTATGGATCCTCCAGCAGATGATGGTGAAGAAAAGGGAACCAAATCTGTTGAGGGCAATGGGGGCTATAAGGATAACAGTCCTTCCCAATGACTTTGCTTTCTGTACAAACCTGGGTATCAATGGAATTGGAGGGAATGCATATAGGAGACCTGGAGGCCAATCGTGTACAAGTGCATCTCTCGGGGGATGTCCCGGAGGTGGTATCAGGGCAAAATAGCTTCTGCATTTGGTATTGATGTGAATGGCAAAGAGGTCGCAGCAAGGCTGGCCCCATTTGTGGAAAATCATGTCCACAACATGTTGGTTGAGAGACAACTCGTGAGGCAACAAGATTGCCCTGCTCAGCTTGTCCGCTATCATGTTGGATTTTCCCGGGATGTGTGTTGCTAACAGAAAATGCTGGGATGACATAGCCCATTGCCATACCCTGAGGGCTTCTCGACAAAGGGGGTAAGACTTGGTTGTGCCCTGTTTGTTCAAGTACCAAACCACTGACATGATGTCTGTCTGAATTGCAAATGTCCCTAGAGGAAGAAAGTCCTGAAAGTACTGCAATGCCAGAAATACTGCTCTCAACTCCAGAACATGATATGCAGATGTGACTCTTGATCCGTCCATGTGCCTTGGGCAGTCATTCCCTGAAAATGCCCCCTCAGGGAAGTGTCCGTGGTCACAGTGGCTACTGGGGGGCACAAAGGGTCGCCCTATTGTGAGATGAAGAGACATCAACCACCACCGAAGGTCCCTCTTGCAAGAGTTTGTGATGAGAATCATATGGTTCATTGGCAATTTCTGGTAAGACCATTGAGCGAACAGAAGCCATTGAAGAATTTGCATATGCATCCTTGCGAGTGGAATGGCTAGAATTGCTGCCTCCATCAAACCTAGTACCTTCAAGACCTCTGCAGCTGTAGCTTTGATTTTTGACACCAATGAGTTGACATGTTGGTGAAGAAGTGAGACCCTTTTGACTGGAAGACATAGAGTGGTGGCTGAGGTATCTAACTCTGCTCCTATAAAGACAGTATGCTGCGATGGCGACAAGGCAGACTTTTCAAGGTTGACTGTAATGCATAAGTGGTTGCAGAGTGTCAGAGTAGATTCTGTTGCTTGAATCAGTTGATGCCTGGTGGTGGCAGTAACAAGCCAATCATCTAGGTATGGAAACACCTGGAATCCTAGACGCCTCATGCATTTGGTGAGCACTCTGGGGGCTGTAGTGAGACCAAAGGGCAGGCCTCGAAACTGGTAGCGATCGGCTCCCAGCCAGAAACGCAGGTGATCTCTGGAGTGTCTGTCTATCTTTATGTGGTAGTACGCATCCTTGAGATCGATGGAGCACATCCAATCACCTTCACCTAAAAAGGGAAGAATGGCCTGAAACGTGACCATTCGTAACGTCTCTTTTTTTTACAAATTGGTTGAGTCTGCTGAGGTCCAAGATAGGTCTCCAGTCCCCTGTTTTCTTTGGAACCAAAAAGAATCTTGAGTAAGTTCCGAATCCTGTTTGGTCTGCTGGGACTGGCTGGGTGACTCTTTTTTTCTAGCAACTTGTGGACCTCTATAGTTGCTTGTCCCCTGAGACTGGGTGGAACATCCGGGATTCTGTTCACAGGAGCGGGAGGGGAAGAGAACGGTATGAAATACCATCTGGAAATGATGCTTTGTACCCAGGTATCGGATGTTATGCTTAGCCAGGCTTCTGGGTACAAAGATAAGTGACCCCCAAATGCATCCAGAGCTGGACAGCTGGGTCTCCTTTCAGGAGCGCTGGTAGGGCTGACCAGAGAACTGGCCTCTGTCACCATGTTGTTGCTGACCCTCCCTGCCGCACGGGCAACATCTTCCATTATAACCCCCTCCTCTGCCTCTAGAGGGGGTATTGCCATGTGTGTCCTGAAAAGTTCCCTGGGCTTTTTGGAACCACATATTTCTGCCCTTAGGGCCCTTGGGATAGGGCCGAGTAGGGGTAGAAAAATGGACTCCGATGGCAGATAGGGTCTTTCCTACATGCTCACACCTGGTTAGAGTTTCCTTTACCTTGGGCACAAACAGAGCTGAGCCATCAAATGGGGTGCTGATAAAGGAAGACTTGAAAGGCTCCGCAAAGGAACAGAGATGCATCCAGGCTTGTCTACGCAGAGCAATGCCTCAAATTGCAGCCATACTCGAACCATCAGCTGCGTAAGATATGAGATGCATGGACGAGTTCACAGTCGAGTTTAGGGTAGTGAGCTGGGTGGTAACTTTGTTGGCAACCCCTGCAGCTACCGTACCCTGGATAGTATCTCCTAGCTCCTTCAGGAGATCTCTTTGTAGTCTGGTAAAATGGGTTAAGTAGTTCAGTGATCGAAGGGAAAAAGTCGCTGAACTAAACATGCATTTCCCATATCTATCCATGATCCTGGAATCTCTCTTTGGAGGATGGATAGATGAGGACATCTCAGACATTTCCTTTTTGGTGGCTGCCACCATCATGGCATCTACAGGCACTCCGTTAGTCAAAAAAGCTTTGTCCATGGGGGCAGAGATGTACTTATTTGGCTTCCGAGGGACAGGTTCCATGGCCTCTGGAGACTCCCATGCCTTACGAGAGATCAGCTCCATGAGCTCATCATAAGGTGGAGACACCCAAGATGTGGAAGGTTGAGACCTGAAAGCCTTCAAATGCACTGACTCATCCTCAGTAGGGCTTTTGGACTGCCAACCACCCCTCTGATTAAGGATCTCTAATATGTCAGCAAAGGAGATATCCTCAGAGGGGGATCGAGGGGACCCTTCTGACTCATCCAAGTCAGTGTCAGATGTCAAAGACTCCTGTGGGGAGTCCAAGTGCCTCCTCTTGCACAGTCTCTTCCTAGGTACCTCCTCAGTGGGGGCTTCTGGGGAGGTCTCAGAAGGGTAGTGGCACCCTGTGGGGCTACTTGAGGCTCAGGGTCTCTGCGCTTGAGTTGACCGGTAGAAGCAGGAATGGACACAGACACTTGAGGGGAGGAGGAAGCCAGACCTGATGCTGATGATGTTTTTGGAGACAGGACTCTCCTCATGGCATCGAACGCACCATGACTCCAACAAGAAGGGGTAGACAGATCCGGAGGGACCGTCCTATCCTCCCGCTCCGAGGCCATGGGCTCCGAGCCCGAGGTAGGAGCCGAGCTTATCCGAGCCAAAGCCCTGAGAGGAAGAGTCAGCACTGACGAATCGGTACAACTATCCTCTCCAGACCCGACAGGAGAGTGTCGGCTCCTAGAGTCCCTGGTCGGCACCGAGGACGACCAAGTAGATGGGACTGATAAGACTGGTGCAGGTCTCGGCTCCACAGGCTCAACAACCATCAGGTTGGCCTCCTCCAGCTCTGAAAGTCCCATATGGCTTGGAGGAGGAGCAATCAAGTCTGGGGTAATGGTCTTCGGTTCCGACGGAGGCATCGGAGCCGACAACAATTTGGCAAGGCCTGGTGCCCATAAAAGTTTCTGTACCAACCAGTCCATATCCAGATCTGAGAGGCTGACAGAAGACTTCGAGGAGTGCACCAAGGGTGCTGACTGCAGCAGAGGAGATGGGGGAATCTCAGAAACTGGCTCCAAAGCTGTGAGCTGGCTCCAAATGGAAGGGACATTCGGTTCCAAAGGCAGTGGAACCGATGACCCTAAACCCTCCATTTTTTTAGCCTTTTTAGATAACATGGAGTCACCTGAAGATTTGGATGACTTAGAGGATTTGCTAGCACCATCCTGGTCACCCAGTGCTTCCAAGAAGGGATGCTGAAGTAACCCCCTATCCACCAATTTCCTCCTCCTCTTTAAAAGTACCCTGGAAGAGAAGTAGTGACAGATACTACAAGAGTCTTGGAGGTGTAATGCCCCCAGACAATAGACACACTGAACATGCCCGTCAGTGACTGACATTTTTTGTCCACAGTCCGGACATTTTTTGAAGCCAGATTTAGGATGTTGCTTCTCTTTCTCTTCAGACATCCTACAATAGAAAACACACTCTAAGCAACTATTAGCTATTGAATTAACTACTGACTATGAATTTAGTTAAATACAAGGCCAACACTACTAGACCAACTTCTAACTAGAAACACTTCTATGGAAAAAACAAAGCCAACACAGGGCACTTATCTAAATCTATATAAGGATGAGAGAGTGGTGATTGGAGCAGATTTTAATGGGCATGTTGGTGAAGGGAACAGAGGCGATGAGGAAGTGATGGGTAGGTATGGTGTTAAACAAAGGAATGCAGAAGGTCAGATGATAGTAGATTTTGTGAAAATGATGGACATGGCTGTGGTGAATACGTATTTTAACAAGAAGGAGGAGCATAGGGTGACATACAAGAGTGGGGGAAGATGCACACAGGTGTATTATATCTTATGTAGGAGGGCCAGTTTGAAAGAGATTGGAGACTGTAAAGTGGTGACCAGAGAAAGTGTAGTTAGGCAGCATAAGATGGTGGTTTGTAGGATGATATTGGTGAGCAAGAAGAGGAGGAGGAGTGTGAGGGCAGCACCAAGGATCAAATGGTAGAAATTGAAAAAGGTTAATTGTGAGGTGGAGTTCAGGGATGAGTTAAGGCAGGCACTGGGTGGCAGTCAAGAGTTACCAAATAGCTGGGTAACTACAGCAGAGCTAGTAAGGTAGACGGCTAGAAAGGTGCTTGGTGTCACATCTGGACAGAGGAAGGATGACAAGGAGACATGGTGGTGAAATGAGGAAGTACAGGAGAGTATACAGAGAAATAGGTTGGCAAAGAAGAAGTCGGATTGTCAGAGAGATGAAGAAAGTAGACAGGAGTATAAGGAGATGAGGTGCATGGCAAAGAGAGAGGTGGTGAAGGCTAAGGATAAGGCATATGGAGAGTTGTATGAAAGGCTGGACACTAAGGAGGGAAAAAAGGACCTGTACCAATTGGCTAGACAGAGGGACCGAGCTAGGAAAGATGTGCATCAGGTAAAGGTGATAAAGGATAATGAGGGAAACATACTCACAAGCGAGGAGAGTGTGTTGAGGAGATGGAAAGAGTACTTTGAGGGGTTGATGAATGAAGAGAATGAGAGGGATAGAAGGTTGGATGTTGTAGGGATAGTGAATCATGAAGTACAATGGATTAGCAAGGAGGAAGTAAGGATAGCTATGTGAAGAATGAAGAATGGAAAGGCTGTTGGTCCAGATGACATACCTGTGGAAGCATGGAGGTGTTTAGGTGAAATGGCAGTGGAGTTTTTAACCAGATTGTTTAATGAAATCTTGGAAAGTGAGAGGATGCCTGAGGAATGGAGAAAAAGTGTTTTGGTACCAATTTTTTAAAATAAGGGTGATGTGCAGAGCTGTAGTAACTACAGAGGGATTAAACTGATCAGTCACAGCATGAAGTTATGGGAAAGAGTAGTGGAAGCAAGGTTAAGAAGGGACGTGATGATTAATGATCAGCAGTATGGTTTCATGCCGGGAAAGAGCACTACAGATGTGATGTTTGCTCTGAGAGTGTTGATGGAGAAGTACAGAGAATGTCAGAAGGAGTTGCATTGTGTTTTTGTAGACTTAAAGAAAGCATATGACAGGGTGCCTAGAGAGGAGTTGTGGTATTGCATGAGGAAGTCAGGAGTATCAGAGAAGTATGTAAGAGTGGTACAGGATATGCACGAGGGTAGTGTGACAGCGGTGAGGTCTGCAGTGGGAGTGATGGATGCGTTTAAGGTGGAGGTGGGGTTACATCAGGGATCAGCTCTGAGCCCTTTCTTATTTGCAATGGTGATGGACAGGTTGACAGACGAGATCAGACAGGAGTCCCTGTGGACTATGATGTTTGCAGATGACATTGTGATCTGTAGTGAGAGTAGGGAACAGGTGGAGGAGACCCTGGAGAGATGGAGATATGCTCTAGAGAGAAGAAGAATGAAGGTCAGCAGGACTAAGACAGAATATATGTGTGTGAATGAGAGGAAGGATAGAGGAATAGTGAGGATGCAAGGAGTAGAGGTGGCAAAGGTGGATGAGTTTAAATAATTGGGGTCAATAATTCAGAGTAACGGTGAGTGTGGAAGAGAGGTGAAGAAGAGAGTACAGGCAGGATGGAGTGGGTGGAGAAGAGTGTCAGGAGTGATTTGTGACAGACAAGTACCTATAAGAGTGAAAGGGAAGGTCTACAAGAGGGTAGTGAGACCAGCTATGTTATATGGGTTGGAGACAGTGGCATTGACAAAAAGGCAGGAGTTTGAGCTGGATGTGGCAGAATTAAAGATGTTAAGATTTGCACTGGGTGTGACGAGGGTAGACAGGATTAGGAATAAGTATATTAGAGAGTCAGCCCAGGTTGGAAGGTTTGGAGACAAAGCCAGAGAGGCACGATTACATTGGTTTGGACATGTGCTGAGGAGGGATGCTGAGTATATTGGTAAAAAGATGTTAAGGATGAAGCTACCAGGTAACAGGAAAAGAGGAAGGCCTAAGATAAGGTTTATGGATGTGGTGAGAGAGGACATGCAGGCGGTTGGTGTGACAGAGCAAGATGCAGAAGACAGGAAGAAATGGAAACAGGTGATCTGCTGTGGCGACCCCTAATGGGAACAGCTGAAAGATTATATATATATATATATATATATATATATATATATATATATATATATATATATATTTATATAAACTATCCTAACAAGAATGAAAGTTAAGAAAAAGTTTTTAAAACTTGCAAACAGAAGAATCTTTCCAATAAAATTGTTCCGAGCAATCTGGAACACTGAGATCTGTGCCTCAGCAAACTACATCTGGGGTAATTCCAGCAGTGCATCATGGGATAAGGGGCTTAGTCTCGAGCTACTGGTAAACCTTGAGCTTTGCTAATGGCCGTGTCGGAGCCGAGGATCGGCTCTGAACCCATCAGTGAGAATAAACGGTGAGATTTAACAACTTCACATGGTGAGTTTTGCTATATTAACTTGCCAATAGTGGAGATAGGTGACAAATGTGTTAGGATAACACAGACATAAAAAAGTAAGAAAAACTTAATAAATTAATTATTACTTAGTAAGAGATTAAGTTTTAACCATAATAAATAAACTTCAGTCATTGGCAGATTAAAATATAATTTAGTAAAAGAAATCACACACGTGCGGAAGACAGTGCTCAGGAAGTCATGTCTCCCAGAGCAAAGAATTCCTAATCTTTTTATAGGAAAACTTTAGCAAAATAATAAACTTTATGAACCATACCACTGCTAGTATCCACTCAAAAAATGCCAATACAGTTCATAATACAGTTTATTCTTAAGACCACTACAAAATATCTAACAGAAATACATCAAAGTTTAGTCAAAATAGATTTGCAACTTCTTATCTACATTTCTAGCTTAGTATGGAATAAGTTTCCTTTTACCAAGTGATTTAGAAAGAATGCTGCCTCAGGGTCAGGAAAAAAGAAGTTATGTACTCACCATAACGTTCCATCTGAGTAGGTAAACTTCATTTGTCAGCAACCTGTGGGTATCAGATCCATATGGGATCCGAGCCAGCAGCTTCAAACAGCTAAGATCCGAGCTCCAAGCTCCTCCCCTTTCCCATAAGTCCCTGCCATCCCTCTCTGACCTCAGATCGAGTTTGCTATGGTAAAACAGCATATTACAACAAAGGATCACCTGCAACTCTTAAACCTGGTGTTATCCGGAGAAAAGGACAAGGAATCCTTCTAGGACACACTATAGGTTAGGGGGATGGAGGGGGGGTTGGTTGCTGACAAATGAAGTTTACCTACTCAGATGGAACATTATGGTGAGTACATAACTTCTTTATCTGAAGTAGTTAACTTCATTTGTCCATCAACCTGTGGGACAGAGTCCCCAGCTACCCAAACTTGGGGGGTCCTCATGGAAGGATATTCCGGAGCACTGCAGAGCTGAAGGATGCTCTCCCTCTGGAAATTAGATCCAACTTGTAATGGTTAATGAAAGTGTGGGATGAAGCCCAAGTGGCTGCTGAACAAATGTCATCCAGGGAGACTCTGGAGCAAAAGGCAGCAGAAGTAGAGATCGATCGGGTAGAATGAGCGTGGACTCTTTCAGGTTCAGGTCTACCAGAACTCTTGTATGCAAGGAGTATACATTGGGAAATACATCTGGACAATGTAACTTTTGATACTGGTTTGCCCAAAGAAGGTTTTGCAAAGGATACAAAGAGTTGCTCAGATTGTCTATGTTCAGCGGTCCTGTGCAAGTAGAATCTCAATTGCTTATGTACGTCCAGAGAATGTAATTTGTATTCACCTTTGTTTTGATAATTTGGAAAGAAAACTGGCAAATTAATAGATTGATTAATATTGGGCTCAGAAGCAACTTTGGGTAGGAAAGAGGGATTGGTCTTGAGGGAAACTCTATCTTTATGGATGACCAAGTATGGTGGTTTGGCGCAAAGGGCTTGAAGCTTCGAAACCCTTCTGGCCGAAGTGATAGCAATGAGAAAGGCCGTCTTCCAAGATAAGTATTTTAGATCCACCTTGGCTGCGGGTTCAAACGGAGGGCCGGTCAAGGACTGGAGGACAAAAGTTAAATCCCATGGAGGGACTGCATCTTTCACCAGAGGTCTTAAGAGGAAGGTGCCTTTTAAGAAAGTCTTACATAATTTGGAAGATGCTAAGGAACCGAGGTTACTTCCCACATGATAGTGGGAAATTGCAGCTAACTGGACTATGACCATGGAAGAGCTAGAACCTTGGTCCAATAAGGTCGACAAAAATTCTAACACCGCCGGTATGGAAGCTGTAAAGGGATCGAAATTTCTATGCTCCACCTAGATAGTAAAGCATTTCCATTTGCTGTTATAAACCTTTCTCGTAGAAGGTTTATGAGCGGCCACTAAAATAGCCTTAACAGGGGACGAGATACTGTGAGTCCTAACTATTCCTGGAACTGGATCAGCCAAGCAGTGAGCTTCAGGTCGTCCAGGTTCAGAGTTGCTAAACCCAATGGGTGAGAGATCAGATCCGGGGTGGGATCTAGAATCCATGGAGGATTCACTAAGTGAGACATAGACATGGGAACCATGTTTGACGAGGCCAGAATTGGGCTATGAGGATTACTCTGCTCCCCAACCGACGGACTTTCTGCAATAATTTTAGCATTAGAGGAAGAGGGGGATAAGCATAAAGTAGACCGGATGGCCAAACATGCACCAGAGCGTCTCTGGGGGATTCCCCTGGTGGGGGAATTAGAGCAAAGTAGTCGCTGCACTTTGCGTTCGAAGGAGACGTGAAGAGATTGCAGCAAGGTTAGCCCCACTTGAGGAAGATTTGCTTCGCTATTCCAGGGTTCAGAGACCACTCGTATGGCAAGAGGATGGTTCGACTCAGCCTGTCTGCTAAAATGTTCGACCGACCCGGGATATACATCGCTATGAGAAGGCGGTTGGTGGAGATCGCCCATTCCCAAACTCTCATGGCCTCTCGACAAAGTGGGTAGGATCTGGTTCCCCCCTGTTTGTTGATATACCAGACCTCTGACATGTTGTCTGTCTGAATTGCAACCATCCCTAAGACACCAAAAGCACCACTCTCATCTCTAGGACATTGATATGCAATAAGGTCTCTGAATGGGTCCACTTGCCTTGGACGGTTCTGTCCATGCAGTGCCCCCCCACCCTAGGCGAGAAGCATCCATGGTCACCGTGGTTAGAGGCGGGGGACATAGAAAAAGGGCACCCTATCTGGAGGCCCGGGGATTGGAGCCACCAGAGCAGGGAATTCTTGCAAGCCCTGCTGAAGGGGATAGGTGCACTCAGCGGGCGTAGCAGGATGGACCATTGAACCTGCAAGGTCCACTGTAGTACTCTCATGTTCAAGCGTGCTAAAGGTAGCAGATTGATCGTGGCCGCCATGGAACCTAGAGCCCTCAGAACCAATTCCGCTGGAGGAGCCGGGGATTGTAAAAGGGCCAGTACGTGGAGCTTCAGGGAGCAAATCCGGTCCGGAGTTAAGAAGACTCTCAATAGATTTATGCCTAATCTGGCACCTATGAAGTCTAAGATCTGGGTTGGATGAAGGGAAGATTTGTTGAGATTGATTGTGATTCCCAGCCGAGAGGCCAGATGGAGGAAGTAATCTCTGGCTGAACATAGTAGATGCCTGTTAGGGCCGGTCAGGAGCCAGTCGTCCAGGTAGGGGAAGACCTGTATAC
The DNA here is from genome assembly GCF_019279795.1 of Protopterus annectens. NCBI lineage: Eukaryota > Metazoa > Chordata > Ceratodontiformes > Protopteridae > Protopterus > Protopterus annectens. The sequence continues at coordinate 639,848,079 of NC_056726.1, read as the reverse complement.
CCTGGAGTCTCAGGTGGGCCACTACTACTGCCAAAACTTTGGTGAACACCCTGGGAGCTGTGGTGAGACCAAAGGGGAGGGCCCTGAACTGGTAGTGACTGGCTCCTAGCCAGAAGCAGAGAAACCTTCTGGAGCATCTCTCCATCAATATGTGGTAGTACGCATCCTTGAGGTCTGTCGAGCACATCTAGTCGTTCTCCTGCACAAGGGGGAGAATGGATTGAATGGTGACCATCCGGAACTTTTCTTTGGCCACTGACAGGTTTAGCAAGGACAGGTCGAGGACTGGCCTTAAGTCCCCCATCTTATTTGGCACCAGAAAGAACCTGGAGTAGAAGCCCGATCCGGACTGGTCTGGGGGGATGCGCTGGATCACTCTTTTTTCTAGCAGCTGCTTTATTTCTGTGGCTGCTACCTCCCTTTGATTGGATGGGACATTGGGGAGGCTCTGGGGTCTGGGCGGGGGATTCAGAAAGGGGATTTTGTAACCTCTGGATATGATTTGAAGCACCCAGCGATCTGTTGTAATGGACTCCCACACTGCTCGGTGCCTCGAGAAACGTCCCCCGACTGCCTCCAGAGTGGAACAGTCGGGTAACCCTTCAGGGCTGCTGCGCGGGCCGATCCAAAAAGGGTTCTCTCGACCCAAAAATCTTCGGTCCCCCTCTGCCTCTGGGCCAGCGTCCACCTTGTCCTTCTCTGCCTCTGAAGGACGAGGGGTCCGGAGCGAAATGGGACTGTTGAGACTTCCGGAACCACATCTTCTTCTGTCCCCTTTGGTTCCTGGAGAAGGACCTCTGGGGAGCCGAGAAGTGGACTCCAATGGCAGACAACGTCTTCCCGTCTTTCTCGCTCTAGACCAGCGTGTCATGGACGGTCTTGCCAAAAAGCAAAGAACTGTCAGAAGGACGCCTTGAAGGGTTATGCAAAGTCACAGAGGCGGAGCCAAGCGTGTCATCTCAAAACAACGCCCGCTCCACTAGCTCTAGCGGTTCCATCTGTGGCATGGGAGAGGAGCCCCATAGAAGTGTTCGAGATGGACTTGAGAGTGGCCATTCGAACTGAGAACACCTTCTTATCCTGTCGACATGGACTCTGGGGGCGACCTGGCGTATTCCTTGATGAGATCCTGCTGGAGTCGTATGATGTGTGCCATATAGTTCAGTGACCTCACTGCGAAGGTAGCTGAAGCGAACATCCCCTTCCCCAGGCAGTCCATCGTCCGAGACTCCTTGTCGGGAGGATGGACCGAGGAACTCTTCTGGGCTAGTTCCCTCTTGGTGGCAGCCGCCACCAACATGGCATCTACAAGAGCACCCTTGCTCCATACCGCCCTATCAGTGGAGGGACTAAGGATTTTATCCGGCCTCTTTGGAAGGGGCTCAACAGTGTCCGGTTCCTTCCATGCCCTGGTAGTGATGAGATCTACCAGGGGATCGGTGGGAGGGGCCACCCAAGAGGTAGATGGGCCTGCATCAAACGCCTCCAGGAACACAGACTCATCCGAGGAAGGCTTTTGGGCTGACCAGCCCCCTATAATTCGAAGCATTTCCATAATGTCTCCGAAGGAGACGTCCTCAGGGGGTGACCTTGGGAAACCTTCCCCTTCCTCTAAATCCATGTCTTCTGTCAAAGACTCAGGTGAGTCCAAGTGCCTCCTCTTGCACTTACATTTGTGAGGGACCTCCTCGAGGGGGCTGTCCGAAGAGGCCTCACCAACCACATCTTGTTCCTCTAAGGGAACGACCTGGGACGTAGGCGCAGGCTGTGCCTGGGGCCGGGAGATGGAAGGTAGGCCTGTCTGAGAGGGAGTGCAGGGTTGATACGTAGTCAGAGCCTGGGGCCTGGAATCCCTCAACAATACCCTCTCCACTACATTGAACGCCGAGGGAGAACTGCTCTCTCTAGGATCCAAGAGCAGCCCCCTCGGATCAGATGTGTGGATCAGGGCTGGCGCCGAAAGCAATCAGATCTGAAGAGCCAGTATGCTCCAACTGAGCCAGAGCTGAAGACACACTGACCCATCCAGATCCGAAGCTCAGCTCTCGGCTCCGAGAGCTCGGATCCGAAAAGGGACCTGACAAACTCGAGGACACGGTCGGAGCCGAAGTACAAAGCACTTTCGGCTCTGAACCTCCCCCGGCTCCTATGCAACCTGGATCAGAAGGCTCCGAACCCCGAAAGTGGGTCAGAGAAGGAGCAATCGGGGTGAAAAAGGGGGTCGAGCTCCCCCCCAGAGTGGGGGGAGGCATGAGCACTCCCATCTGCAGCTGGGCCTGAAAGAACCTACGCATCATCCAGTCCATATCTGCATCGGACAAGCTTTGGGTAGACCTAGAGGAGGCCACTGAGGCAGGCTGGGAGTGCCGCCTCGATGACCTTGATGGCGACCAGGTCTCCTCCTCCAGCTCTGGGGAGAAGCGAGGTGAATGGAGTCAGGAAGGAGAAGGCCCGGAAGCCCTGGGAGAAGCAGCTTGCTTAGCCGGCGGAGCCGAGGATGAAGACTCGGCCTGCCGCTTGTGGTGTTTTTCCTTCTTCTTCTCCCGCCTAGCATCCCTCTCCTCCTGGACCAAGGTGGGAGGTTGAGTCCCGGCCAGTGGAGCAGGGGTGGAAGGGGGCACTGCCACGGCCGCGGCAGGTGCCACCAAGGGAGTGGAGGCTGAAGCCGAATCCGGGGGCAAAAGTCCCGCCAGAATTTCCTATCCGCCACCATTTCTAAAACAATGTGCAGATTTTTGCCTCACATTTATTCTGTTCCTCATAAAATCTGTGGTTTCTGTATCTACATTTTTCCTTGCAAAGTCTGTAGTGCAGTGGTGCACTGGTAGCATTACTGACTGACAGCTACAGATTCTCTGGTTTGATTCTTGGCTGGGGTGTCTTCTGTGTGGAGTCTGCATGTCCTCCCATCTTACAAAGATGTGTCTGGAGTTTCTCCCTACTCTGCTGAAAATTGTCTTTTGTTCCAGGTCAGACTGGTTTCCTGGTTAAATGTTTAAAATAACAGCCATTTGAATTTCAGACTTCATATTCTTCAGAAAGTACATGGTAACACAAAACTGTTTATTCTAGCAGTTGTCTAAGTTTATAACATGGATATTTGAAATTTGTCCCTATTTTTTGGGACTGTATTCCCCCATTATTGGCTTCGTCCAGGAATTTTGTGCTAAGGTTGAGAGCTAACTATGGTGAGAACTGAATTCATTGAATGTTTGGGGGCTGTATCCCCCCCCATTACTGGCTTTGTCCACATGTATTTTGCTAAGTGGTTGAGATCTATGGTGAGAACTGAATTCACTGAATATGCTTGGGGCCTGTATTCCCCCATTATTGGCTTTGTTCAGGCATTTTGTGCCAAGAGGTTGACAGCTATGGTGAGAACTGAATTCACTAAATGGTAGCCATTTAAGTTTGTCTTCTTCTCTTTCACAAAACAGCTGATTTGGCATAGTGGTATGTTTCTCTGACTGTTTTGCACAGGGTCCCCTGAGTTAAAGATGTGGCAGTGAAATGTATGGTGGTAACACAGCATTTTATTCTAGCAACTTTCCAACATTATACAAGCAATGTTTAAAAAGTGTCCCTGGTTTTTGGGCTTTGGCCCCCCCGCCCCCCAATAAATTTCGGCATTTTCCAGATTTCTTATGCTGCAAAGTTCAGAGATACAAATGCATGTCTAGTAGATTTTAAAAGGAGCTGAGAGCTGCAGGGGAACAAAACTTTAGTGCTGCTTATTCTGAGTATGCTTGCGTTGTTAACAGCACAACAGGTAGTGTACTTGCTTTTGATGCAGAAAGTTGTGGGTTCTACTCCCACAGTAGACAGATGCATTGCTGATACTGTACTGTGTTGTAAAGTGGTTGGATGCTGCAGTCCTTTTTGGCGAAGATACCTAGAGTAGTAACTATGAACCTGTTATCAGTTTGCCATACAGTCCCTATTGCGATATTATTAGATTATCATTTTTTTAATGCATGCAACATAGGCAATTTATTCCTCAAGGGCAACAAGCACTTTATTTGTAGATGAATAAACAATGACATATAAAGTTGTTTGTTGGCAGCAACCTCTTCATTGTTACAGATTTCTTTAATGTGTTATTATTTAGATGACTTTTACTACTTCAGAGATTGTGCATATTTACCGATACTGGTGGACTGTAGAAGGTTGAGTAGACTTTTATGATGGAAATGTTCTGAATTGGGTAGTTTTGTCATTGGTGCATGCATTTTGTTTAATTGTTTACTGGAAAAATGTTCAAAACAATAAATTTAAAATGCCCTCTAAAAACTGTACTGTATTGTACAAGGAATACAATTTAATACAGTTGGGAAGGTGTATCAAAGAGCATGTGTATGTTTCGTGTTCAAGGGGCCTATGATTTGAAAACAGCCCAAAAGGGGCCTATTATTTGAAAACAGCCCAAAGTTAATCTTTATCTGCCACTGGCAAAATGTATTTTCTTTGAATGTGGGTTTCAATGCTGTTTCAATGCATGTGAGTTTCAAGGGCAGAGAAGTTTTAATGCTAAGTCTGTTTTCATTGTGAGGCTGCATTGCTTTGTTTAGCAGATATCTATTGGGGTTTGTGCTGTAAAAATGCAAAATAAAACTTTCAAATAAAATCCAAATCATCGCAGAAGTAAAGCAGTTTGCACATTACAGTGTTTATGGTAAATGGGGCAAAATAACCAAGGAATGGGACATTGGAATGGTTGCAGGGGGGAGGCTCCAATCGACCATGATTTTGAGAGGGGGAAGGGCAGCAAACTCAGACAGCCCCAGTTGAACTATACCTCTCAGCTGTCCATATTTTTGCAGAATGAATAGATATTTGCTTCTTATTTTTGGTTTGTTCCTCATAAAATGTGTGGTTTTCTGGCAAATCATTTAGGAATGAAGTCACTAAATGACGGACATTGAGTTTTACGTCATAACCTTTAAATGCATGCTAAAGCAAGACCTGTTATTCTATCAACTGTCTTAAGTTTATACAAGAGCAATTTTTAGTAGTGTTTTTATGTTCCCCCAATATATTTGGCCTTGTCCATATTTCCTGCATTAACAGGTTGAGAGGTACGTGCAAATAAAATTGCTTTATAGAATTAGGCATATCCAAACCTCTCAACTGTCCCCGATTTTGGCTCAAAATGTTGCTCTTCCCCTAATAATCCCTCTGCAAAATGGCAATTTTGGAAGAAAACATGGAGGGTTTACAATTAATAAATAACTGTAATAATCAGTTATAGATTACTTTTATTTCAGAAATGCATGTAGATTATTTTATTTTGTCAGCTGCTCAAGTTAGCAGTACTAATATTAAAAGTGCCCCTTCTTTGACAGGTTCCCAGCTGTATTGTGTGGCTATTTTATATTTTTGCATCACATTTTTGGTCCATTTTTCATAAAATTGTTTTTTTGGCAAATTAGTGGCAAATCATTAAAGACTGAAGTTAGAAAATAATGAAAGACATTTGAGTTTCAGATTTCGTACCTTTCAGAAAATTCATACTAATGCAAGACCTACTATTCTATTATCTTTCTAAGTTTATAAGAGCAATATTTAAAAATTGTCCTTATTTGTGGGCCTTTGTCCCACTTCTATGTGTGGCTTTGTCCAGATTTCTTGCTCTGAGGTTGAGAGGTATGACAAATGTGTCAGGGCCATCGCAGTCAGCCAGAGACATTTCAAATAGTGACAAACTTGTTGCACCCCACTACCCCATGTAGTGACTCTGGATGTGTCCAAGCAAGGCAAGGAGCAGTTATGCAGTGTAAATGTGCAGACTACCCCCCCTCCCCACCCCATCCAAGGTAAACACAAGTACTAAAGTGGCTTTTCATCTGTCATTGATTTTGCAGAATGTTCTGGTTTCTGTCATATTTTTATATTGTTGATTTATGCTTATTATTATTCAGAAAGTGCCTTTTGCTCTGTGATTAAGTAGCAGCGCTTTAATGACCATCAGGTAAGCTTGTCTGATATTGTAAGATGCAAGTAAGTTTTAATAAGCACTATTGCCAACATTGAAAGCCTTTCTGTTGTTGCCATGCAGAGAATACTTACATAACTAGATAACGTATAAGCCTTGGGTATTGAAATGCATATGACAGTATCTGCAATAAAGGACAGGATTACATTATGTTAAGCTCATTACAGGCTTTACCTGCAAACTAAACTGAATGCCAATCTATCATGTGTGGTCCATATTCTGTGCAGTAATCCTTTAAACAATATATGTTGAGTTTGTTTGTTGTTTGCTTTTCATTTTTTACTTTGATCATGTTTTCCCCATGAAACAAGTAGATAGTTGTTGTCAGGCAGCAGGTCTTTTTTGGATAAGAAACATTTTTACAAGTGGAGGTATCACAGAGATTGCTACTTTTAGCATGTTACTTGGTACTTTAATAAAGCTGAATATAAATTATAATTACAACTAGAGTGCAAGGAGAAGTGATTTGAGTTAAGTGCTGCTTGTTTTTCTTATACTTGATTTTGACTGGCATTCCAGTAATGTATTTAAAAAGTAATTTATTTTTTCATGCCTCACATCCTTTTTGTTTCCATCTAGATATTAAGTAAGCTGCCATGCAGCCAATGGATTGAAATATATTTTTTTCTTCTACACTTCATTTTGCCTTGATTGGACTCTCATAATGATGGTTTGGCACCCAGGGCAGCGTATTTAATTAAAGTTTTTGTGGTTTTGAGCATAGCTCCTCCCCTGTCTAGTTGGTCACACCCATTCCCATTGATCCCACCCATTCTGCTGTCTCCTGCAGCCCCCCTTTGATTTGAAGTCACCAGCCGCCACTGATATCTGGCATCCCATTTTAAGGAAAAAGAGAGAGAGAGGGGAGGCGAGACAAAATGGGAAAATAAAATTTTAATATACAGCAATTCCATTTAATGTGAATAACTACTTAGTTAAAAAAAATCAACTTACTGATAACATGACCTCTATGCATCCTACCATGCAGGAAGAGGGAACAAAGTGAGCGAGTCGCCAGATATGAGAATCATGTGCATTGCCAGGATACTGATCAGAGACATTGGTGAGGCTCCCTTATGTATCACATACTACCTAGTACTTGATGCAATTTTAACCCTTACTACTGCAGTAACACTCCCCTGTAAACTGGAAGGCCCCTAATTGCAACATGGGTGCAATCTGTCACACAGAATACCTCAGGGAAATATGCCAGCCCATAAATGGCATGTATAGTCCAAGCTTGTTCCTGAGTTGACACCAAGAAATAGATATACTGATCCAAATGTGCTAAGAGTCTATCTAGGAAATGCTTCAGTGTCCTCGAGGTAGAAACCTGTGAGATCCTCAATGTATCCCCAGTCTATCTTTGGAAAGTCCCTGTCAAGTGTAGTGAGGGCTATGCATACATTGGTGTCCACAGGAATAGGAAGCCCACACATTCATACACTGCCCCTGTGGGGGTCTAACATGCCCACTAAGGCACTTATAATACATCTGTCCACTCTAAATCTATTGAGGATTTCTTAATTATCAAAGTTATAATGAATAGTCCTTTGCATATATTTTCACTTTCTTGGAAGGTGAGCACTGCTGGGTGCAAGTGGTTTTGGCCAAGCCAAGGAACTCCGATCTAGAAATAGCAAAGCTCACAGCTAGAGATAGCATTTTCAACAATTGCAACTCTGATAGATTTGGCAATGATTCCCTTTATATAGTGCATCTGCAGCAAGCTTTGGAAAGTGAGAAAAACTGACTATGGATTGCAAATGGTGTAAAATAGTTTTAATTAGCATACAAACATTTGCATCACTCCTCATTTCAATGTCATTATCTGCTAATTTGCATAATTACATTCAAGAACACCACAAATTGGCCTAAATGACCTCTATATATCACGGTCAGCTGTACCTGTTTGTGCACCCCCCCAAACTCCTTAACACATTTATGTAACTATGAATACTAGCCTAAGTCTCTATGGACCATTACTTATTAATAAACAGCTTATTCAGTAATGGGTTCACTGAAAGACACATTGTGCTTGTGCCTTACTTTGCCAGAAGGACTTCTTTAATGCAGGTAAATGATATTTAAGGCTTGAACATAGGTACATGCTTAGCCCTGATATGGGGCTAAGTTTTCTTTTTTATTAATTAATTAATTGTTGCTCTCATGTGCTTACAGTTGTTCTTTGAGGAGATGACCTGTTTATTGTCACTCTGTAGATGGAGGATGCTGTAACATATAATAAAACCTCCACACTATCTTTAATATGCCTTCTAACTGATTCAAAGAGCTGTGACCTCCATGCAAACACTAACAAGAGCCTCATTATGCTTTTGGGGGATTTTTGACAAACCTTGTTTTCCTGTGCTGTTAGTGCTATATTCAAGAAAAGCCTTGGAAAGAAAGCTGATGAATGTAATTCACTGGGTAGCTTAAATGCTGATGCATTTACTCAATATTTGTTTGATATATATATATATATATATATATATATATATATATATATATATATATATATATATATGTATATATACATATATATATATGTGTGTGTGTATATATATATATATATATATATACACACACACACACACACACACACACACACACACACACACACACACACACCATGGGGATTACCCTACCTTGTGGTGCACACTGCATAAAAAATAATAGCTATAATTTGTATACATGCTTTAGTACATAATATATAAGCAATTTGCATCATCCCTCTCCAAGAAGCATCAAAGCAACCATTGAGGAAACCTGAGTAAACAAATGCTAATAATGATTAACGTATTGTCAAATGAAACAGCAGAGGTTTTTGTTCAATAATTTTGCTAGAATGAAGATTCCTGTCTTGATGCTGCCCTAGTTTGGGAATGTAACAAAGTTTTGAATATTTGTAAAATATTTATTGTTACCATCTTATCATCAACCTTATAATCAAAATGCAGTTTCATAGCTAACATTCTCGAATCAGAATGTAATATAGAAGCAGGCCATTACAAAGTACAGTGATGTGAAAAATAGGGAACATTCAAAATTAAACAAAAAACAAAACACAATAGTAGCTTAAAAATGCATTTAACTTGTCCAGGCTGTACTGTATTGTACCGTGATAATGCACCATATTAAAGAAAAGAGAAACACAAAGATGTTCCTAGCATTCACATGATCTGAGAGGAAATAGTATTTTAGGCTTACTCAAAGTAGTCAGTTGCTTATAAACGTGCCTCACTATATAATTTATATGTTCAGAAAAAAGGCAAAAGTGTATCCAAATAAATACTTAAATGTGGAAACAGATTTGATTTTCTCTTACTAGACTCAGTTATCTCAATTAGTGTGCCAATTCCAAAAGGCCTGAAGACAGCTCTAATAGTAAGTGATGTTCCTTCATACATGTCCTCACATTATTCAATTCAGTGATCAAGTTATTTATAACTACAGGAACATCATGATGAGCCATAAGAACTTTGTAGTACATGGAGCACGGTGATTATGATCTGATATTTGGGAAAAGACAAATCAGTTAAGCGCTACTGTAGTGTGAGACCCGGTCTTAACAAATGTTATGTACCCCCTGCTTTACTTGTTAAGGTCGGGTATGTTAGGCAGTCAGCTCTGACAGTACTGTCCAGCAAAGACAACAGCAGAACAAAAAAAAAACAGATTTGTTTCTGCCTACTCTTCCTACTGGTAACACATCACTGACTTCATATTATAAACACAGAAAGTAGCTACAGGATGTGTGATGGTCTGCATTTTGTAAAGAATACAAAGTCTGAAACTCAAATATATATCTTTATTTAGTAACTTCAGTCCTCAAAGATTTGTCCAAAAAAACAAAGATTTTATGGGGAAGATGCCAAACATATGAGGCAAAAATCTGGACATTCTGTGAAAATCTGGACAGTTGAAAGACACGGCAAGGTGAGTGTTAACACAAGAGACTGTGTCTCGCTGTCTTTATGACAACTCTCTGTAAGTTCCTTATGGCTTTGAAAGCAGGTAAAACACTTACCAATTTTTTATGTAACTAGTGGTGCATGGAACATAAAAATCTCCACGCACTACAAAGAATTATGATCGGGTCTCTGATCATAACCTTTAATTATGTGTTCTCAACATGGTTGGCAAGATTCATCTCTCGAGCTTCGTTCTTGAGGTGAATTTCCTGGCATCCATGTCTCTCACACCTAATCAGGTTATGATCAACAATCCGCTCATAATCCTCTATGTAGTACATTACACAAGCTGCTAAATCAAAATTTGAAGAAAGGCATCCTTCTGATATCAAAGAGGGGCATAAAAATTTTTGTAGTACATAAAGTGCTTCAATTATGCTTTAAAATCAGTGAGAAATTAAGCTTTTTTAAGCACTGTTTCAGTGCTGTTAAACACTACTACTTAACAGTGTTGAATGGCCACAGCATCAAAGAGACAGGAATCATTAGACTAACTAAAACATTTAATTCTGACTTTTTTAAGTCTGTAGAAAGTATTTATCTGCTTCCTGACATACTTCTTGGGTAGATGTTCTCTGTGTGTCAGCTTTTTAAGCTGTAAAACTCTTATATTCATTTTTTAACTTCTCCAGCAGTGTGTACTCAAAGAATTATGATCATGTGTTCCCGATTATAACTTAGGAGATTATGTGTTCTTAGCTCTTCAAATGATTTTTTTTATATCCTTTCCTCGAACAATACCATCCTTTAATCATAATCCTCAGTGTTATGCATGGTTTTCAGAGCTGCCATGCTCCAGTCTCATGCTACAACACATACAGGTAGTCACCCGAGAAAAAGGCATGAGAAGCTAAAACAGATTTTAAAAGTTGCAAAACACTTCTGATTGCCACATGAAAAAGGCAGATATAATTGTTTAACAACTTTTAAAGATTATAGTCTGTCAGAGGGACACTTAGGTTCTGGACACTTTCTTTGCGTTAGTGCTCACCTACTTTTTTTTTTTTTTGTAACTGGTAGTACATCTGAACTGCTGGAACTCCGTGTACTACAAAAACATATGATTGGGTCTGTTCAGTCATATCTAAGGAGTTATGTGTGTTATCAATGTAGTTGTCAAGATTTAATTCTTAAGCTTCACTCTTGAGGTGAATTTATTGTCATTCATGTCTGTAACACATAACATTTATGGTCAGAGACCTGATCGTAACCTTTTATGTTATTTCATATAAAATGTATTTTGATGAACTACACCATGGGAGTAGATTATTCATCAACATAATAAATAGTAAGGGCAAAGAATGAACTGCTGTAAAAACCCTTGAAGAACAGCAATGTTCTGCATAATGTAACTTTACCAGTTTGCAGAATGTGCCAAAAATGATTGACTAGGGTGCTATGCACAGTCGAGAGAATATCATTGTGAGTGGCATAAAATGCTTTTGGAAGAGCAAGAAACAATGCAGCAACTTGACAAGAAGTATTAGTATTGTCATAAATATTCTGTAGACATATAGAAAGAGCAGTTTTAGTGTTCTTTTGTTGTCTAACATCATGTTTAACATTTATAAGCAGGGGCATGGGAGATGAACCATTTACAAGCTGCCTGTGTCTATTTGAGACATAGGTGCCAAACTGGAGATGCATTTCCTGTTCCCCATCCAGTTGTCCAAGTTACACCTGAATTGTCTTAGGGAGGAACTCTGCTTAACATGAACCATTTTGCCCTTACCCATTGCTTTGGAGATCTTCTCAAAAAAGTCTACCAGGTTAAGGAGGTATGACATGCCCTTAACAAAACCATATTGGGTTGGGTCCAGTGTCTGGAGGTTTCTCCAGCAGGTCCTATTTATATCACAGGCAAGATTTAAGGCTCTAGAATGGGTAATTCTGGTGATGTTGGTTTTGCAGATATGCAGAAGGACCATCAGAGTGTAGTCTGGTAATGCCTTGTATGCCAGGCATAGATTGCCCCCTCAACAGCCTGTAGGAGACAGAATACAGAAATAGGGCATTGAGGTAGTCTGCATAGGACATGTTACTTACAATTTGTATTCTTTTAGTGAGGAACCTCTGTGATAATCCAATTGTTGGATATGCCTGATTAGGCAGATACCAGAGAAGGGCATTGTACTCAGACAGGTTTGAAGAATGCCGAATATAGTGGAACAACAATTTCCTTGGACCTAGATGCCATACCTTTGTTTATAAGTTACACAACATAAAATGATTTCCTCACTACTGTAGATACATAATGGTCAAAGACTAGATTACCATGCATGTGTGTCCCCAAGTCCCTCACTAGTGGGTCAGCTCTTAGGGGTGTGTTGTTAACATGATAGTTACCAAGGGTGGATGACTTCCTGAAGAATGCTATTATGCATTTCTTGGCATTTAGTTTTAGTTGATGGTTCTGACACCAGTTGTTTGTCTGTGTCAGCTCTTCTTGGAAAACATTAGTGTCAGTAGGTGATTCAATGACAGCTCCTAATTTGCAATCATCAAAAAATTTAGTCAGCCAAAGGCCATTGATATTGGCCTTGACTTCAGAGAAGTAAATTAAAAGAAGCAGTCCAAGGACCAATCCCTGATGGACACTGCTTGTGACTGGCCTCTTTGTAGAGGTGGACTCCCCAAGTCTAACTTCCTGGGTCCTGCCTGTGAGTCATCTGGCTATCCACTGGGTAGCATAAGGGTGTGTACTAAACCTCTTGAGTTTGTGAACAATGTCTGAGTAGGGTATTAAGGTAAATGCCTTGGCCAGGTCATGCTAGGCACTGTGAAACATTTTGTTGTCCTCCATTGCTTTGATGACCTTCTCAAGGAAGTCCAACAGGTCAAGTAGGTATGACCTGCCCTTGACAAAACCATATTGGGTTGGGTCCAGTGTGTGGAGGTTTCTTATATCATTATTTATCATTTCTATGATAATTCTTTCCATGGTTTTGCATATGAGACTAGTGAGACTTATGGGTCTGTAGATGGCCTACCTTTATGCAGATGGATGACTGTTGCTATTCTCCATTCATGGGGCAAGAAACCTGTTTGGAGGCTACAGTTATACAGCAATTCCAGAAGGCCTGATAAGTTATGTTTCAGGCTATTTAGAAGGCATTCTGTAATATTGTCTGGGTCCATTGATGAAGTGTTGTTGGTCTTCGAGAGAGCATTAAATACCTGTAGGCCTGTGATTCTTTTAGTGAGGTATTTCTGCAACCTTTCCAGCTATTGCAGATGTCTTGTGAGATGCATACCAAATGGGGTGTTGTACTCTATAATGGGTCTAATGAGGGATGAGTACAGTGGGACAATGACCTCCTTTTTTCTGGATGAGGTGTGCCACATAGAAGGATTTCCTGACTGTTGTGGCGATGTGGTTATCAAAAGTGAGACCACTGTCCACCTGTGTCCCTAAGTCTCTCATCACAGTTTTGGTGTTTAGTGTACTACCACCTATGTGGTAATTCATGGGTACATGTTTTTTTCCCTTAGGGGATAACTATACATTTCTTGGCATTAAGCTTGAGCCCATGGCTCTGGCACCAGGCATCTGTTTCTGTAAGGTCCTTTTGTGGAATATCTACATCATTTGGGGATTCAATAATGGCTCCCAGTTTGCAGTCATCTGCGAACTTTGTTTGCCAAAGTCCCTTACTGTTGGCCTGTACTTCAGAGAAGTAGATGCTAAACAAGAGTGGTCCCAGGACTGAACCCTGAGGTACTCCACTTGTTACTTGTCTGGAGCTGGATTTAGAGTTGGCTACTTTTACAGTCTGGGTTCTGTCAGTAAGCAGTTGACAACCCATCGAGTGACATAGGGATTTATGCCCAGCTTAGTAAGTTTATCTATGATTCCAGAGTGGGGGATGGTGATGAAGGCCTTGGCAAGGTCCAGATAGGCGTGTGGACCACCTTACCCTTGTGCACAGCTCTGGAGACTGATTTGAAGAAGTCAATCAGGTTCAGGAGACAAGATCGACCCTTTACAAACCCAAACCGGGTGGGATCCAGTGTTTGAAGGTTGCTAATGTCTTTGTTTATAAGTTCCATGATAATGCGTTCCATGCCCTTGCAGATCAGGCTCGTCAGACTGATGGGACAGTAGTTCCTGGGATCCAAGGTGGATCCCCCTTTCTGGAGTGGGATAACTGTAGCTGTGCGCCACTCAGTGGGCATGAAGCCTGAGGTGAGGCGATGGTTAAACAGGACACTTAGGTGAGGTGCCAGTTCATTTTGTAGTTCATGTAGTACACAGCCCGGGATGTCATCTGGTCCCATGGATGCTGTATTCTTAGCTTTGGAGACTGCAGTTTCAACCTGTGTGGCAGTGATTACCGGAATTTGGCAATCTTTTGGTATTCAGATGGGCCATTTAGGGGGTGAGAGGGGGGTGAAGTTGGCACTAAATCGATCTGCCAGGATATTGGCAATGTCCTTGGGATCAGTATATTTAATGCCATTCTGTTGTAGCTCAGAACAGATCTGAGTATTGCCACTTAGATTCTTGACATAACTATAGAATGCCTTGGGGTTGTCTTTGGAATCTTTGGCAATTTTATATTTGTAACTAGCTTTTGAGGATTTTATGAGGGATCTCAGCTTCTTACTGAGGCTGGTGAGGTTACACACAAGAATACAAAATATAAGATTTAAAAAGAACTGGAAGCAGAAAAACACTGATTATAGGTTATCTGCTCCTGTCACTACCACTAGCAGTAGATTTGCTGAAGTCTCCTTCTGATTATAAGAACATTCAGCATTTGTAGATGTTTCCCAAGCAGTAAATTCCCAGATGAAAGCTCTCATTCTGAAAACTGTCTGTTGTACACATCTAAAGGCAAAGACCAACTGAACTCTCAACGTTTGCACTCTGTAGCTGCTCTGGTGGCATTGAGGGATAAAGCCACTAATGCCACTGGAGCATAAAAGGATACATCCCTGATTATGGCCTGCTGACCCATGTTCAGTTACTAGTGTTTGTGGCTGACTGAGCAGCAGGGAGTGCTGGACATGCCCATCCTTTGTGGGAGGGTGCTTGTTGATGACTCTCCCTAGGGGAAGCATAGTCCAAAGAGGGAAGTTGCCCTTGAACCCAGTCAACAAGCATGGGGGTGGGGTGGGGGATAGGAAATGGGATAGTAAGGGCATTGCATCCAGAAAATAAAAGATGTTTTAACCTATCTGTACTCTTCTCTCATCAGGCCAATAATTGAGTACAATGCCCCTTTTGATATGTACCTTTCCAAGCACATTTATTTATTTATTTATTTATTCATTCATTTATTTATTTATTTATTTATTTATTTTCAGTTTGATTACCGGGGATG
The DNA here is from genome assembly GCF_019279795.1 of Protopterus annectens. Taxonomy (NCBI): domain Eukaryota; kingdom Metazoa; phylum Chordata; order Ceratodontiformes; family Protopteridae; genus Protopterus; species Protopterus annectens. Next base: position 639,832,786 of record NC_056726.1, on the reverse strand, counting down.
TCCACTGGGCCAAGAAGTGCCCATTTTCAGTGGAGGCCCGGGAAGAAAAGCTCCGTTGGCAGCAATTGGAGAGACCACAGAGGTTCCTCACAAGTAAATTTGAGGTCTTCAACATCTGTCCTATGTGGATCATCTGAAATCACTGTTACTTTATTCTGTTTCATACAGACTACTGAGAGGCAATCTCTGCCTTACATATAAGGCAATCTTTGACCTTGCTTTTTTTGGAAATGCTGCATATCTGCAAGTCACGAGGTACATGGGTTACTCACCCTAAAGACCTTAACCTGGTATGTGACATTAATAAAATCTGCTGGAGGGACAGATTTGTCTCCCAGAGGTTACCACACCTTTGGAATGGACTCACACTTCATGTCAAATGGAGCACGTTATTGACCCTCTTCAAATGCAATCTGGACGACTGGATGGGTAATTGTAAATTCACCCCAGGGGTTCCACCTCTGTCCCTCTTGAACAGGGGGAATTGGTGCTGATCACTTAAATAAGGGCAGAACTTGGCTAGGCTTGTAAAGACCTTAGGACCATTAGCCTAGTAACTTCCTATGATCCTATGAAGTAGGTGGGGCATAAAAACGAACCCATAAAGAAACACAGACAGCAGTGCCTCCGTCACAACCTTAAGATCCAGCAATACTGTAATAAGTCTGGCAGGATAAGAGTGGGGCTGACAGACCCAGTATGGATGTGGGACACTGGTGGCCAGGCCAGTAAGACAAGTTTCGAGGAGACCAAAATAAAAAAAAAAAAAAAACATTGACACTCTGAAAGTGAAAGATTCCCAGGGTCTGTATTTCCTTCTGGATTAATTTCAAGTGCAAGCTTTCTCTTTGCATAGTTTTAGAGCTTTATATGACACTGCAGTCCATTTATAGTAATAAAATTTTAAAGGAAGTGACAGGTTTAGAAATCAGAGGGTGAGAGTCAAAAAATGCTTCAGAGCAATAATGCGTTTTACAACAACTGAGTTTTCATGCATCTTTATACATTTTTGCATATTCACATGCTGCGTGAGATGTACCGTTAACAGCAGTGAAATAAATTGCGCAGCTTTACGTTATTTCTTTGGAAAGTAATGACATCCTATCCTAGCATAGCTTTTCTACAATTCATAGTGTAGTGCGCTTTACGAACGATAACTGCAAGATTCTTGCTTCCTAGTATGAATCCTGAAAATTAAGAAAGAGGCAGAAGATTTCTAGCCTTTAATATACAGACCCCAAACACAGTAAGGAAGTATAAAGTTGGAATGATGTCATGTTTTGTGGCAGGAGCACAGGACTGGCAGAAAGGCAGAAACCCTTATTTAAGATTAAAGCTATGCAGACCTTAACATTCTACTGATGCAGCATTTGAGGGAGAATCATATTAGTCCTTGCCATCTTGTTTCTGGAGATTATCTGCTTCTTAAAATGAATTGGCTATGTCAGTCCTGAGTTAATCCCTCTCTCTGGTCCTTCTGCTATCTGCCTTGCTCCTAATATGGGGTATGGGACAAGGGCTGTGGGGCAGCCTGTCCCTGTTAATCATCTTATATATACTTGTATGCAAGTAAAAGACATCACTAGTAAGACAGACGATTCAGTTCTGTTGGCATAAGGAAATAAAAACCTGACTGCAGCCCTGAATTTGATTTGAATGGTGGGTCTAGTACCTGAGGGAGCTGACGTGGAGGGGAGAGGAGATGAATGATGAGGCTATGTCTCCTTGAAAGTCTTTAGGGGAATGAGGAAGGGCATATGAATCTGGGTACATTTGGTGCTGTAATCTGCAGTTGAGGATCATACCACACTTGCTGTCATGAAGAAGGGACAGCCTACGAGATGATCACACAAGGAAGGAGGGGTTTATCTCACAGTGGCCCACTGCATATTTTCTCTTCAGCTACTGTATATGGGTATACATACATGGAAAAAGTAGGACCTAAGCCGAAGGCCCTGATCCCCTCAGCATGTATGACAGCACCGCACTTTAGCTCACTTTACTGTCGCTCCCAGTGTATGTACAGATAGGACTCTTGTCTAGGAAAGTGAGTAGCTCTGTGGCATGGCAAGTTGGAGGGCATGATATGAACTTCCTACGATTGTCACTAACAGAACAGGGGACTTTAAAATATATAATTATTCTAGTCTTAATATAGACCCCTGCTTTGTAGAACTTTTGGCTAAAGGCTATACATTCATCCCTAATCAACATATGGATTTAGTAGAGAGCATCAAAGACTTGAAATTATTTGTAAGAAAACTTAATTTACACTTACTTTTGGGTAAATCTGAACATACTGCTTCTACTTATTACATTTCGAGTGACTATAACCCTCCCTTGGATCCAACCCTCCAGATATTCGAGGATATTATGGAACTTGACTTGAGGTCTTTGGCCAATAAGGAAAATAAAGTCTTTTACAACAATAAAAACTACAGGAAACCTAACACCACTGTCGAAGAAAAAGACTTCCTTAATTTGTTTAGAACTCTTAATGTGAGGGCAATTAAACCTGATAAGGGAGGGGGGCTTGCCCTCTTTGACCATTATGACTATATTCAGAGAGTTTCATCTATGTTTGAAAATGATACTTACTTAAAAGTGAGTGTGAATGAAATGAACCATGCACATAGACTGGTGAAGAGCTACTTTAGCGACTTATTTATTGAGGGGTATATAGACATAGATATGTATAACTATATCAAATGTGAATGGCCTAGAATTCCTGTATTCTTTGCAACACCAAAAATACATAAAAACTTAAACAACCCCCCATTTAGGCCATTAATTGATGGAAGAAATTCTATAACCTATGCAAGCGCTAAACTAGTTGACAACATCTTGAAAAAATATCTAGTGAATGAGACTCAAATCAGTAAAGACTCATGGGCCTTTCTGACGAAAATTAACAGTATAGAATTCAATGAGGACCTTAATTTCCTCACGGTGGATGTAGTTGACTTATACACTGTAATACCACAGGACATCGGTCTCGAATGGGTGAATTTATACTTGGTCAAAAAGGGTGCCCCAAACAATGAAGTTTATCTAGTTACATCCCTACTAGATATAATTCTGACTAACAACTTTTTTCTTTTTGATAATGGCTACTACTTGCAGAAATGTGGAGTAGCCATGGGGTCCCCAGTAGGAGCCAGTTTTGCAAACACAGTCATGGCCTACTGGGAGAATGAATACATCTTGAACTTAGATCAGTTTGTAGACAACATCAAATATTATACCAGATTCCTGGATGACATCTTTATCTGTCTCCATGGAAATAAGAATACAGGAATCAAACTAGTTGACTACATGAATAACACGACAAGTTTCCTTAAATTTACTTTTGACTTTCAGGAAACTACAATTAACTATCTTGATATCGAGCTAACAAAAGATAGAGCAAATAGACAATTCCTTGCAAAGATATATAGGAAGGGCACTTATAGTAACTCCTTCTTACACTTTACGAGCCTACACCCCTACTGTCAAAAGAAAGCTATTGTTAAAGGACAAGCCATTAGAGTAGCTCGGATGGTAACTAGAGATGATGACTTTATTACTGAATGTAGACTTATTGAAGACATGTTCCACCATAGGGGGTACCCTAGAGCATTTCTTAAGGCCATTTTTGATGAAGTTAAAATGAAAAGAGACAATGGGACAATAGTCCCCTTACTAAGGGAAAAGAATACATACACCAACCAAGAGGACAAAATTGGTAGCCAAGATCAAATGGATGAGGCAATTAACATCAATGGCGAAGTTCTTGTCCACTACGAGACCGACCTTAGGGTAGTTAAGTCTACTACTAACACTCTGAAGGAGTCCTTTAGATTTATTACAACATTTAATTTGGAAAGCAACATGATAAGGAATATACTGGTTAAAAACTGGGCCATATTCTCATATGACAAAAGGTGTTCCCCACTCCTTAGTTCCCCCCCTAAAATCACATATAGGAGGGGTAAAAATTTAAAAGCGCTCTTAGAGAAGCGGGGACACAATATTAAAGACAAAGGGACCACTTGTTGCGGTTGTTGTAAATACTGTAAATACATTATGAAGGGGAACAAGCAGGTGATCAATAACAAGATCTATACCATCAATTTTAAATTGGATTGCAACTCCAAAATGGTGGTTTACGGAGCTTTATGCTCCAAATGTACATGCTTCTATATAGGAAAGATGGAAAGGAGGCTGCGAGATAGGATATATGAGCATGTCAATGCTATCTCCAACATGAAGTTGGACAATGACTTGAGCAAACACATTTCCGTCTTTCCTGACCACAGTTTCAAATTTGTGGGTCTCGATCAAATAAAACCTGATAGTAGAAGAGGTCCATATAACTTACTGCTTGAAGAACATGAATTATCCTGGCAACTCAGAACGAATGCTTTCATGGAACCTGGTCTGAACGACCATTGTAATATTTCATGCCTCTTAAAACTTAAAAGCCTGAATAGATAACACTTCATCTTCAGTCTATTAACATTAGGCATTTCATAAGGCCATTCTACTTAGGAGGCTGGAATTATTACAAGACTGGTCCCTTAGCCTAAATAAACAAAGTGATACTATGGATTCATGCATCTCCTATATAGAATTAGGGTTTCACTGTAATTAGGCACTTACACTACATCACTTTTTAAGGCTAGGAATTAATTTCCTTGATATAAGCAAAATTTATTTTCACTTCTCTTATTTCATATAAGATTAGCACTTATATTTTGGTTATTTAGATATCAAATAACTAATAAATCTAACTTTAAGTTAATCCATAAGGTTAGACGTTTCACTGTTTATACTTTGTGGTCCTCACTCATTAAATTCACTTATAAGGTATGTAAATTTCTTAGTTGTTTGGGTAAGTTAGTGACAGAAGATGGTAAAGTTCTTGTTCAGATTTTAATATATGTTTTTTAGAAGTTTAAATGTAGGACTGCCCTTTTAACTTTAAGGGTGGACCATGCTTTTAATAATTGATTCAATTTAAGTAATTGAGTTTTGTCAATTTGCTTACTGGTGCTGAATGCAGTATATAAACTGGAGGCTGCTAACTTTATTTCATCTGAAGAAGTCATCCTATATGGTATGACGAAAAGCACTTTATGGTACTTGTGGATTTTAATATAATAAACTAAAAAAACAGTTTTTACACTTCAACGGACCTGGTTTTCTTTGGTCGGAGCTCTTCCTTTCTTGGTTCATTGTTTTTTTACAGTTTAAATTTGGTGGAGGGCATGATATGTCAGATGGAGACAGGTGATAAAATAATTCTTTTGAAATCCTGACTGCAGCCCTGAATTGGATTTGAATGGTGGGTCTGGTACCTGAGGGAGCTGACGTGTTCTATAGGAAAGTTGCATCAGGGAAAGGGTCAAACAGTGATTCCTGACTTACTGATTAAACAGGGATCCTAGTTTTCACTGTGGCTGCTGTTCTCCTACCTTATTCTCCATTCTGATGTTTTGTTAAGTTTTACTGCTTTGCCGCCTATTTTTGGCATTTTCCGGCTTGCTAAAGTTTATATCTGTAACAGTAACAGTACTTGGAACACATCTAGAGCCTGTTTACTGCATTTCCTGTGTTGCACTTAATTCAAAATCGTTTTTTTCTCTAAAAACTGCATTTTACCTGATTTTGGCCTAGCACTCAAGTGTGGGGTCATTTATTGCACTGTTGTGATTATTTTGCTGCTTGTGTATCTCTGCTACCTTTAAACTACAACAAAAAGAAAAAAAAAAATCTTGCTTTTTTCCCACTTTCTGAAAGTTAAGAAAGTTCAGTTAAAGATTTGCTGTTCTGAACTGTTTGAAGTTTCTAGAAGGCCAGTACTTGCTTGGGCTAAAGGGAAGTCTCTGTGTTCACCAGTGGGAGTGGTTGACACTGAACAGCCTGCCTGTCCCTGGAGGAGTGGTTACTACCTAGAAGCTGTAGTTTTATTGGCCATTTGGGTCAATTCTAAACTTCTTGATCTGTCTATCTTAAAACCCGGCTGCCTCGTGGTTTTGGCATCTTTTTAGGCTTGCTAGTTGTTGCTGAAGCACCTACCAAGGGGAGAAAATGCTGAGAGAAGAAAAGGAGCCACTTTTGTGATTTTAAGTATTTTCTTCTGATTTTTTGTTAAGTTTTACTGCTTTGCCACCTATTTTTTTGGCATTTTCCAGCTGTAACAGTAACAGTACTTGGAACACAGCTAGAGCCTGTTTACTGCATTTCCTGTGTTGCACTTAATTTAAAATCGTTTTTTTTCTCTAAAAACTGCATTTTACCTGATTTTGGCCTAGCACTCAAGTGTGGGGTCATTTATTGCACTGTTGTGATTATTTTGCTGCTTGTGTATCTCTGCTACCTTTAAACTACAAAAAAAAAAAAAAAAAAAATCTTGCTTTTTTCCCACTTTCTGAAAGTTAAGAAAGTTCAGTTACAGATTTGCTGTTCTGAGCTGTTTGGAAGTTTCTAGAAGGCCAGTGCTTGCTTGGGCTAAAGGGAAGTCTCTGTGTTCACCAGTGGGAGTGGTTAACACTGAACCGCCTGCCTATCCCTGGAGGAGTGGTTACTACCTAGAAGCTGTAGTTTTATTGGCCATTTTGGGTCAATTCTAAACTCCTTGATCTCTCTCTCTTAAAACCCTACAACTCTCTTTTTGCGTGGTTTTGCGCACTGAGCAGCGTCGGGCAGCGCCGCCTAAACAGGTTTAAACTATTCCAGGCTCCACAAAGTCTGCTCTTCACTTTTTCCCTTAGAGCTGTTCAAACTCTCAAAGTAATCACTTTATTCTCTTTCTAAAGCCCTGCACTTGCTCAGCTCTTATAAGGAAACACTAACTAACTAAAGCACTATACCCTCCTTGACTTCTCATAAGTATTAGGCTCCCGATTGGTCCTTCCTGATCAAGTGAAAAATCAGTTCCCTTCCCTAATCTGATCAGTAAAAAAACAGTTCTCTATACTAATCTGGTATGTCCAAGGGTCAGTTTCAAGGTTACTCTCCAGTCCAGCTAGTGAATCTGGGAATTTTGAGGCAGTGTTACAATTGTCTTATGTACACAGACAACCCTCTCCTCCTTCCAACAAACTCTAATACATGTGAGAGATGCAGTTACACAGCCAAACTGGAGGCAGAGCTCTCTCAACCCAAGACTGGCACAGTCAGTCAGGAGGAAAAGGTAACCATCCACACCACAAATCCAGTCTCACACAGACCTATTGCATCTGCATACCCAACACATAAACACACAAAAACATACTCGGAGGCTCTAAATAAAAATCTGCCTAAACAGCAAAGACCTCCTAAGCAGATATCCAAGCAACAGCCACCCCTCAACAATACCCATGAATCACATATCTCACAAAATCAGTGTGCCTCACAGTCACAGCCCTTAAGGCCAAACAACACACCAAATACACTTGTCATAGGGGACTCTATTGTCTGGCACACTGATGTCCCGCTCACCAGACTGAACAAGGAGAAGGTCACTGTAAGCTGCCTGTCGGGTGCCAGGATCCGCCACATAACGCAAGCACTCAGGTCACTCCAAAGCAAGTACAAGTATGACTCCGTCATTGTCCATGCTGGTGTGAATGACCTCAGACGTACCTCCCTGGACTACATGAAAAGAGACATAGAGGAGCTCTCTGACCATGTAGCCCAGGCTGGTATGACCCTGACCTTGAGTAGCATCTTGCCCTCACCAAGAATGATGCCACAGTATAAAGACAAAATGATCAGTTTCAACAATTGGCTAAAGTATTGGTGTCATTCAAAGGGGATCCAGTGTCTGTCAGCCTGGGATGACATGCTCGACAAGCCACGTTGCTTCACTAGGGACGGCTTGCATCTGTCACCCTTAGGCTTTTGTATACTGGCCAAGGCTCTTGCCACCCCCATAGTGCCTTTTTTAGGCAAGGCTCAAAGGACAAACCCACCTCCATAGACAACCCAAGGATAAAAAATCTAAAGGTAATGCTACTCAATGCCAGAAGTCTAAACCTCAAGATGCACACACTCGAGGCTCTCCTCAGTATGGAGAAAATCAATGTCTGTGCAGTAACAGAAACCTGATTCAAGGCTCCTGAGAGCACCCCAGCACTATCAGGTTATAACTCATACCATGTGTTTCGGCCCCAAAACTCGGACCGAAGCACAAAAGGAGGGGGAATATCTATATTCATCAAAGATACCTACACCTCCAGGTTAGTGGCACTGCACGAAGCATTGGAAACCATCCATGTGCAACTAACAGCAGGCAAAACTGCCTTTCAGTTTGTAGCCTGCTACAGAACACCCTCCCTATTACAGGAACCCCACTTGGCATTCCTGAGAACACTGGAGAATATGAAGGTCTTTCCAAATACTATGTTATTGGGTGACTTCAACCTCCCAAGCATTGACTGGGAAAACTACTCAAGCCCAAACACCCTCGCCCAATGGTTCCTTGAATTTATAAACTCTAACACAATGGAACAACTAGTCACCACTCCCACAAGAGGGAACAACGTATTGGACCTGGTCATCACCAACATGGGGACTCTGTGTTCCACACCAGAGGTAAACCCCTCATTGGTAAGATCAGACCATAAACAAATTTCCCTGGACATCCATATCCCGTCCCCACCCCCAGCCAAGGAAATCACTGTAAAGAATTTCTCAAAAGCCAACTTTGCACTTCTCAAGACTAAAGTGGAATCCTTCAAAGCCCCTGGGCCAAAGGATAATACAGCCCAATCCGCAGAATCTTTTACAAATGCATTCTATGAGCACCTGCAGGAATGCATGGATCGTGCTATCCCAAATAAAACCAAGACTCACTCCTCCAAAAACAGGAGACCGGTCTGTTGGACCCTGGCCATAAATAAGCTATACAACAGAAGGAGGAAGCTGCTACATGACAGAGCAAAATCCCAAAAAGGGAAGGCATCTCTGATCAGTATTAGCAAGAAACTTCGATCCCTCATAAAATCATCAAAGGCCAGCTTCAAAAGAAAAATTGCCCTAGACACTAAAGATAATCACAAGGCCTTCTTTAGTTATGTCAGGAACATGGGCGGAAACTCACAGATATGCTCTGAATTGTTGCATAACGGTACAAAATATACCGAACCTACAGACATAGCCAAAATCCTGGCAGACAGATTCAGTGCAAACTCCCCCCCCCTTCCCCCCCAAAGGAACAAATGCCTATCCCAACTAAATGTAACCTCCCTGACATCACAGATGCACAGGTGAAAGCTGCCCTCTCCAAAGCAAAAAACACAGCATCTGTGGGACCGGATGGTGTCCCAGGCTGTGTTTTACATGAGCTCCAAGAAGAACTGAACCATCACATTAAGTCACTGTTCAAACTTAGCCTTACTACAGGATAAGGACCCAAAGAATGGCGTACAGCTACAGTGGTCCCACTCCACAAAGGTGGTGCCACAACGGACCCTGGAAACTATCGCCCCATAAGCCCGACTAGTCTGGTCTGTAAAGCTATGGAGCGTATTATCATGGAACTCATAAACAAAGACATTGGGAGCCTCCAGACACTGGACCCTACCCAATTCTGCTTTGTTAAGGGCAGATCTTGCCTCTTAAACCTAGTTGATTTCTTTGAAACAGTTACCAAAACCATAGATGAAGGTAAGGTAGTCCACACAGCCTACCTGGACCTCGCAAAAGCCTTTGACACAATACCCCACTTGGGCATCATAAATAAGCTTACCAGCTTAAATATCAACCCCTGTATCACAAGATGGGTTGCAAACTGGCTCAGAGATAGAACCCACATGGTCAGAATCGCAGGTGCCACGTCCGAATCCAAACCAGTTACAAGTGACGTCCCATAGGGCTCAGTTCTGGGACCTCTCTTGTTCGGTATATACTTCTCTGAGGTTCAGGCTAACACGGGAGGATTATGGCTGACAAAGTTCGCAGATGACTGCAAACTGGGGGCCATAATCAAATCTCCAGCTGACACAAGCATCCTCCAAAAGGGTCTCACAGAGATGGATGCTTAGTGCCAGAGCCACGGCCTCAAGCTAAATGATAAAAAGTGCATAGTCATTCCCTTTGGGAAAAACAAGGTGCCCACAAATTACCACATAGGTGGTAATCCATTAAGTACGGAAGAAGTAATTAGAGATTTGGGGACCAACGTAGATAGTAATCTCTCCTTTGATAATCACGTTGCCAAAGTGGTTAGAAAGACCTTCTATATAGCCCACCTTATCATGAAAGGGTTCACATCTAGATCAAGAGAGGTCATTGTGCCCCTCTACTCGTCACTCATCAGGCCCATAATTGAATATAATACCCCTTTTGGGATGTACCTTACCCGACATCTGCAGCAACTGGAGAGATCCCAAAAGTACCTCACCAAGAGGATCATGGGCTACAAACAGATGTCCTATGCAACTTGACTAAAGAAACTCCAGCTCTACTCAGTTGCTTACCGCCTACTCAGAGGCAATCTATGCCTTTCGTACAAAGCCATGTCAAACCCAGAATTAATGGACATGCTCCACCTCAAAAAATCCAAGTCCCTTAGAGCTACATGCTGCAGGGGCCTAAACCTCAGCACAAAAATAAATAGGACATGCTGGAGGGACAGATTCATTTCCCAGAGGCTCCTCTCACTCTGGAATAGAATTCCAATGCATGTTAGACATAGCCCCTCGCTGACCCTCTTCAAGCGAAATCTGGACGTGTGGATGGGAAATCACAAATTCACCCCTGGGATCTCTTCTGTGTCCCTGCTAGACAGAGACACAGTAAACTAATCTTAAAAGGGTACCTTCTGTGACCTACTTTACAGAGGCACAGTAGGCTAATCTTATAGGGAGGCGGAAGCCAAATACACTCTGGCTAGGCTTATAAATGCCCTAGGGCAGATAGCCTAGTATCCACCTATGAACCTATGAACCTATAACACTCAAGGAATAGTAAGAGAGAGGAACTTGGATCATGAGCTAAACAACATTCCCCTAGTTTCTTTTAACAGTGATGGGTTACTTGGCTCAAACCATATATAGTGAAATCTCCTTTATCTATATGGCCACTTCCAGTTCTATAGGAAAGTTGCGTCAGGGAAAGGGTCAAACAGTGATTCCTGACTTACTGATTAAACAGGGATCCTAGTTTTCACTGTGGCTGCTGTTCTCCTACCTTATTCTCCAGCTTCAGCTTGCAAGTTTTATTGGGGTCATTAAATCTTAGGGTAACATAAATATTCCTCTTCCTGCTAAAAGTATTGTTCTTGCAGATACCTCAATGCTGAAAGAGTAATTTAAGACCCTAATGAACAATGGTTAATTGTTAATTAGCACAGCAATGGGGCTAAGAGCTACAGGAAGGAGCCTGAAACTTGCAGCCCTACCCATATTGTATCACTTCCTTTTTGAGAGGTATCCTGGTGTATCTCCCTTTTCATGTAGCTTATCATCAGCTCTCAAGACAGAATCATTTTTGGAGCCACTCAGTAAGGCAAAACTAATTCACTGCTGTCTACGCACTTTAGTCTCCATTTGTAGGGTAATGTATGCTCTGAGGAAACACTGTAAAGAAACCATATAAAAGCAAACTTTTAAATATTATCACACTTTTTAATCTGATTCTGATTCTCCTTCTGCATATTGTCTTCATAACAGTCAATAGGCTGCACTTTTAGAGAAAATGATGTGTCATACTCTTTATATGTGCATATACAGTGAATAACAAGTCATACTATGATGCAGAGCTCACTAGACTAGACTGATCTGTAAAGTGAAAATCAGCACCACATTGCGGGTGAGCTAGGAGATATGCATCTTGTTTCACAAATCGGTACTTTCCAACCCGGATATTTGTATCTGTAAATTATTATTTTGTATGAGTAATGTGGAGGTACTTAGTTTTACTGTAGAATTTCCCATGTTTTATTAACCAGATGAATTTAACAGAAATCTATAAAATCATTTACAGAAAAGAAAAGAAACAATTTTTATGAAATCTCACTAAATGGCAGTGTTGGATTCCATAATCTACAACTGTACTTTCCTTTGTAATGTGCGTTGTCATCTGTGCATGTAAATTATTATATAAATATGCATGTGTTCCAATCTTATTTCTCATTAGAAGGTAAATAAATTACTTGCTAATTTTTAAATTTGGAATGAATTCATAGCAGTCACTGTTAGACACTGTAACAAAAAGTACAATCCAGATAAACTGTTTTATTATGAACTTCTTTGACTGCATGCTGTATTATGAGAATAATAATACACCCATTCTACTGTGAAAACTAGACAGAGCAGAACTGAATTGTGGGGGAGGACATGGTGGCACAGCATTTAGCATGACTGTCTCACAGAACTTGGTTTCTGGTTTGGTTCATATTCCATGTACCTTGTGTATAGAGTTTGCACATTTTCCGTCTGTCTGTATGGGTTTTCCAAGCTGCTCCAGTTACTATCCAGGTCCAAAAGACATGCTGTGTGTGTGTGTGTGTATGTGTGTGTGTGTGTGTGTGTGTGTGTGTGTGTGTGTGTGTGTGTGTGTGTGTGTGTGTGTGTGTGTGTGTGTGTGTGTGTGTGTGTGTGTGTGTGTGTGTGTGTGTGTGTGTGTGTGTGTGTGTGTGTGTGTGTGTGTGTATACTGTGGAGAAGTAAGTGAGCAAATTAATCATACAATGGGTCTATATTACCTGATCGAAATGTTAAATCATCGAATGCTAAAACATCGACACATAAAGAGCGAACTGTCTAAATCCTGAAATACCTTTACGGTGAAAACTGACATATCAAATTGTCATAGTTAGCCAAATCTAACAAACTGCAGAGTGAACAGGTGATATTCAGTTTTTTACATTCTTCACTAGCAACCCAGGCTCGTGATGTTGGCCAACTATTGTACTTCGACATTTTGAATTTCGCTGTAAAGGTATTTCGTTTTTATACATGTTCGCTCTTTATGTGTCGATGTTGTAGCATTCGATGATTTAACGTTTCAGTCAGGTAGTATAGACCCCCTACAATAGGTACGTGTCCTATTCAGCACTGGTTTTTCCTGGCATCATTCAAGTACCAGCATAGGCCACAACTTCTCCATTACTCAGAATTGGATTAGGTTGATAATTAGAAAAAGAATGAACAAATACATGAATGCCTAGCATGTGGCATTACTGAGTAGGTCCTTCTTTTGAATTAACTGTGTCTATAGTGGGACCCATCACTAGCTTTCACCACTATGTTACGAAGATGATCTTTAAAGTCAAAAGTGTTTTAAACTGAGCTAAGAAATATAGGGCATTCTCACAAAAAATATTTGATTTTGTAGATGGTATATTATACCTCAACACCAGTACTGAATTGAAGCTGCACCTAGCTCCTGCCCAAATAATGCAAATTCCTTAATAAAAAGCTGTTCATTTATGTGAAATTCCTTTCCTAAAGAACATCATTACCATTACATGGAGAAAAATAATTAGTGGAACCTTTTCTATTGTAATCATGCAGCTAACTGCCCTTCAGATCTTAAACTGGCCCATGTGATGCATGCATCATCCCTTAAAAATACAGTTATTCCTAAAGCAGTTTGCAACACTCTTCCCATTCCCCATTCTTCCTTTGCTCTCAGCCATTCCTTTCACATTGCATCCTTTCTATATGTTCAACCCCTCAAATCTGAAAGGGCATTCTAACTAGCATGCATAAACAAAATCATTTAAACACTTTGCCAGCTTACCATTTCTCATCATTGACACTAGCTTTCAAGGTTACTCTTCAAAAACAGAATCTTAATACCACTACTAAACAGGAATATAATAACAAACATAATCATAAAACTACTCCTGCTGGATGTGTATGTAATTAATACTGTCTTAGTTCTACTGCTGCTGGTTGTGTGTGTAATAGTTAAAGTGGTTAAAATTTCACATCACATGCCTTTCACTGTTAGTGGGAGCATTTGCCACCTCAAAGGTGGTATTTGAACCGCGTCACTGTAAATTGAGTCATTTCCTATGTGTAATTATGTATTCATCAATTTTTTTATGTTCTTTTACATTACAATTCATGATTGAAAATACACCAACTCAGTTAACCTGTAAAGTAGAGACATATGTTTACATTTACCATATGTGTGCATGTCTGCATGTGTACATTCACCCCTCCCCCTCCACCCACATCGGGGTTTTCCAGGAATGGAGAACTCAGAACTCTTAAAATTATTTTGCTTGCCATATCAGTGCATATGCTCCTCTTCTTGTTTTGGCTGAGTGAGCAAGGAATTGGGGAGTTGATATTTTATTTTCCTGTATGCTTTTTCCCACTGGATCTGACATCCAACAAGTCTCCCTGTATTAACCGTGCCAATTTGTCCCCCCCATCCTGACTATTTCTTAGTGAGGATGAGAGCTGGCATCTTGCAGTGGGGCCATATTCATGCAAACTTATCCTCTCCCCTGGTTGGGGGGGCAGAAGACAGCCTGCCAAAAGGACAACAGTACCATCCCTGATGTGGGTCCATTCTTTAGTTCATTTGCAGTGAAAGTTGCCATCAAAGGGAATTGGTACCTGAATGCCTGCCCTGGGACAGCCTTTTGTTGTGCCACACCTCACACTGGATGGCCCTGGATTGTCCCTCTCTTCCAGGATGGATACACCTATTCTTTTCTGCAAGCTCCATTAAGCATCTAACTTGCTTATTCTGTCTTGGACTATCTGGTATGTGGTCAGTTCACTATCTTTTTACACCACTGGAGCTAGCAATGGGGAGTTAATGTTGAGCTCATTCTGTCTCCCATGGCAAAAAGGATTCCTTTGTGCCTTTTTATTATCCTTGTAATTCCTTCTTCATCTCTAAATGCAGAGAAATGTGATCAAGAGCCATTGTCTGCCCACTGTGGTGTTAAAGAATGATGGCGTTACATGCTGCCAGGACTTTAGCTGCAGAGGTGTATTACTCCAGTACAAGCCAAAGAAGCCCCGTGGTTTGGGTGATTGTGACTCTGAGGGAAATTATTGACCAGTTTCACGCCACAAGAGGCAGAGCAGACCAGATCTTTTACCACACTGAAGAAGATATATACACTTCATCCACCCAATCAAGCAAAAAGATGTTAATGCCATAACATTCCCAAAAGAAGGCACAACTTCAAAGTGAATATTTAGATCATAGACCAGAAATGAGAGGGGTACAGAGATGCCACCTTACAAAACTAAAATGTTCTCCCACAGAAGCTAGATTTACTTGGGGTGGATGGTATATTTCACATAAGAAAGGTTATAAATTATAAGTGAGGGTTGATCTCTATAAATAAAGCAGTACTAAAGAGTGTAATAGTGCTGTACAATAGCAGTTTAGAAGTAAAAGCAAGATTTATGATTTAGATATAATAATGTCAGAAATTCATAGGTTCAAAGGTAGGTACTAGGCTATTGGCCCTATGGCCTATATAAGCCTAGCCAAAGAGGTACCTTGCCTTTCGCCACCCAAGAAAATTATTTTCCTGTACCCCTGTTGAGCAGAGCCACAGAAGTGATCCCCGGGATGAATTTCCTATTTCCCAATCAATCATCAAGATTTTTCTTGAAGAGTGCTAATGAGGAGCTTTGTTTGACATAGATAGGTGGTTTGTTCCAGAGTATGGGAAGTCTCTGGGTAAGGAATCTATCCCTCCAGCATGTTCTGTTTATTGTGGTGACAAGGTTTAGGTCCCTAGAGCATGTAGCTCAGAGGGATTGGGATTTCTTTAAGTAGAGCATGTACAACAGCTCTGGGTTTGACATAGCTTTGTATGTTAGGCAGAGATCAACTCTGAGTAGGTGATATGCAATGGAGTAAAGCTGCATTTTTTGAGACGGTCTAGGTAGGGCATCTGTTTGAGGCTGGTAATCTTCTTTGTGTGGTATTTCTGCGGCCTTTCCAGTTGTTGTAGATGTCTTGTGAGGTACATACCAAAAGGGGCATTGTACTCTATAATGGGTCTAATGAGTGATGAGTAGAAGAGAACAATTACCTCGTTTTTCCTGGATGAGAAACCTTTTGTGATGAGGTGTGCCATGTAGAAGGATTTCCTGACTATTGTGGCAATGCGATTATCAAAGGAGGGACTACTGTCCATCTGTGTCCCAAGGTCTCTTATCACACTTTCAGTGTTAAGTAGACTACCACCTATGTGGTAGTTCATAGGTACAGAGTTTTTACCAAAGGGGATGACAATGCACTTTTTGGTATTGAGCTTGAGGCCATGGCTTTGACACCAAGCATCTGTCTCAGTGAGGCCCTTTTGTAGACTGTCCACATCATTAGGAGTTTCGATTATGGTTCCTAGTTTGCAGTCATCTGTGAAATTCATTAGCCAAAGACCTTCTGTGTTAGCCTGTACTTTAGAGAAGTAGATACCAAACAGGAGAGGTCCCAGGACTGAACCCTGTGGTACTCCACTTGTCACTTGTCTGAAGTCGGATTTGGAGTTTGCTACTTTCACAGTGTGGATTCTGTCAGTGAGCCAGTTGGCAACCCTTCTTGTGACATAGGGATTTATACCTAGTTTAGTGAGTTTATCTATAATTCCAGAGAGGGGGATGGTGTTGAAAGCCTTGGTGAGATCTAGATAAGCTGTGTGAACCACCTTATCCTAGTCTACAGCTTTGGTGACTGCTTCAAAGAAGTCTCTCAGGTTTAGGAGACAAGATGTGCCTTTGACAAACCCAAACGGGGTGGGGTCCAGAGTTTGGAGATTACCAGTGCCTTTGTTTATAAGTTCCATGATGATACATTCCATGGCCTTGCAGACCAGACTCATCAGGCTAATGGGGCGGTAGTTCCCAGGGTCGGTGGTGGCTCCCCCTTTGTGGAGTGGGCTAACCATTGCTGTATGCCATTCAGTGGGCACAAAGCCTGAGGTGAGGCTCTAACTGAACATGGTATTTAGGTGGGGTGCCAGTTCATTCTGTAGTTCATGTAGAATGCAGCCTGGGATGTTGTCAGGTCCCATATATGCTGTGTTCTTGGCTTTGGAGAGTGTGTTTTTTACCTGTGCAGCCATGATTACAGGAACTTTGCATTCTTCCAGTATAGAAATGGTCCCTTTAGGGGGTGAGAGGGGGGTAAAGCTAGCACCAAACCTATCTGCCAGGATGTTGGCAATTCTGTATATTTAGTGCCATTGTGCTGTAACTCAGAGCAGATCTGAGTGTTGCCATTGAGATTCTTGGCATAGCTGTAGAATGCTTTGTGGTTATCTTTAGAATCAGTGGCAATTTTGTTTTCATAACTAGCTTTGGAGGATTTTATGAGGAATCTCAGCTTCTTACTGAGGCTGACCAGGGAGTTCCTCCAGTCATGGGATTTTGTTCCTTTTTGCAAAAGTTTCTTTCTTCTGTTGTAGAGTTTGTTTATGGCAGGGGACCACCAGATTGGCTTCCTTTTTTTTTTGGAGGATAGCATCTTGGTTCTGTTAGGGATGGCATGATCCATGCACTGGTGTAAGTGCTTTTAAAGTGCATTTATGTAGGATTCAGCAGTCATACCTCAATTGTCCGTCTGCATGGGTGTCAAGAAGTTTGCCACTTCTGTCTTAAGAAGTGTGAAGCTGGCTTTGGAGAAATTGTTTTACGGTGGTTTCCCTAATGGGAGGTGGGGGCAGGATGTGGATGCCTAGGGCGATTAGCTTGTGCTCGGATCTGACCAACAAGGAATTGACCTCTGGTGTGGAACACTGGTCGCCCATGTTGGTAATGACCAGGTCTAGGATAATGCTGCCCCTGGTGGGGGTGTGGATAAGTTGATCCAAGGCATTGGAATTTATGAATTCCAGAGAGCGTTGAGCAAAAGAGCTGGTACATAAGTAGTTTTCCCAGTTAATGGTGGGGTAGTTGAAATCACCCATTATTAGGTTATTGGGTTGTACCCTAATAGTTTCCAGAGTATCAAGAAATGAGGAGTGGGAATCTTGGGGCATGGTGGGGGATCTGTAGCAAGGTACAGTTTGGATTGCAGTCTTGCCCAGAGTTAGTTGCACTTGGATAATCTCGGATGCATTATGCTGAGCAACTAGCCTGAAGGTGTGGATATCCTTAAGGAATATGGGCACACCTCTGCCTTTAGTGTTTCAGTCCAGGTTAGGTGGCCAAAAGGTGTGGTATGAATTATAGCCTGGTAATGCAGGGGTGCTCTCTGGAGCCTTGAACCAGGTCTCTGTCATTGCACAGATGTCGATGTTCTCCATGAATGCCTCGAGTAAGAACATTTTGAGGTTTAGACTTCTAGCATTGAGTAGCATTACCCTCAGATTTTGCTTGCTTGTGCCTGTTACAGTGATAAATTTGTCATTTGAACCTTCCCTAAAAAGGCACTGTAGGGGGTGGTAAGAGCCTTAACCAGTGTCCGGAATCCCAAGGGTGAGAGGTGCAGACCATCACTGGCAAAGCATCGTGGTCTGTCGATCATGTCATCCCAGGCAGACAGATACTGGATGCCATTAGAATGACACCAGATGCTTTGCCAATTGTTGAAGTCAATCCTTTTGTCCTTGTACTGTGGTATCATTCTCTGTGATGGCAGGATGCTACTCAGGGCTAGGGTCATACCTGCCTGGGCTACAAGATCAGAGAGCTCCTCCATGTCTCTTTTCATGTAGTCCAGGGAGGTATGTCTCAGGTCATTCACACTAAAATCGACAATGACAGAGTCATATTTGTACTTGTTGTGGAGTGAACTGATTGCGTGTATTATGTGGCGGATCCTGGCACCCAACAGGCAGCTGACAGTAACTTTCTCCTTGTTTAGCTTGGTGAGTGGAACATCAGTGTGCCTGACTATAGAGTCACATATGACTATAGTGTTGGGTACATTGTTATGCCTTATGGGCTGTGGTTGAGTGGCACACTGAGTTTGTGGGCTATGTGTCATTTTGGTTGTGTTGAGGGGGAGGAGGTTGCTTGCGTTTCTGCTTTGAAGGTCTCTGTTGCTTGGGCAGATTTTAATGAGAGCCTCCACAAATGTAGGTGTGTGTTTTGTGTTTATATGTGTGTGCTTTGGTGGTGTAGGGTTTGAGGGATGGTGTGGTACAATTGTTTACCCTCTCCTGTTGACTGTCTAGTCCAAGGGTAAAGAGAGCTTTGCTTCCAGTTTGGCTATATAAGTGCATCTCTCACAGGTTGTAGTTTTGGGTGGTAGGAGGAGAGGGTTGTCTGTGTATGAGGCAATTGCTGCATTGCCCCAAGAAGCCCAGGAGAAAACACCAGGAGCTAGCCCTTAGACATGCCTGGATAGGTGCTTATTTATTAAGTACTATAAACCGTTTTCCTCTAGACAAGTGAGGAAAGTTGAGTACTGTAATGATTTGCAGCTTATTTAGTGCTTACAATGAGTTCTGAACAAGTGCTGAGCTCAAAGAAACAGATTTGAGTGCTAAAACTAAAAAACTGGCTAGTTCTAAGGGAAAATTTGAAGAGCAGACTTTACGGTGCTGGGAATAGTTTAACCCTAGCTAAGCGGTGATGCATAAAGTGTATTTTTTTTAATATAACAGTAGCAAATGAGCAAACTGATTTAAACATCAAGGACACTGTTTCAGAAAAAGTAGTCCTAATTTTGGCTAAAGAAAATGTGCATTTGATGAAATAGTCAGAAGTATAGTAATAATAAACAATGGCATACTACTCAAATGTATGTTGGTCTTCTTCCCAAAATCAGATAGTAAATGTGTAGGAATGTAGATTAGAGAATGGGCAAACTGTGCATCATCACCGTGGTTGGAGAACTAATGTTCTCTAGCAGGGTATTTACGTACAAGGAATGACTGCTGACAAATGAGTCCGCCACTTCACAACATATCAAGCTTCAGTAGAGCTAAGACTGCTAAAAAAACTAATGGCCACCATTACTTTTACACTTGCTAAACAGCGAGTGTAAAAGTAAGTGTACACTTGCTAAACAGCGGTTTTGCTGTTTAGCGAGTGTAAAAAAAAAAAAGTGTATGTGTGTGTGTATGTATGTGTATGTGTGTGAGTAAATGTGTGTATGAAAGCAGAGGAGACTGTGTGTGTGTGTGAGAGAGAGAGAGATCGAAAGAGAGAGAGTGGTCTTTTGTGAGTGAATGCGTGTATGAAAGCAGGAGTGGCTGTTTGTGTGTGAGAGAGAGATCCGAAGAGAGTGAGAGCGATCATGTCTGAGTGAGTGCATGTATGAAAGCAGAGAAGACTGTGTGTGTGTGTGTGTGTGTGTGTGTGTGTGTGTGTGTGTGTGTGTGTGTGTGTGTGTGTGTGTGTGTATGTGTGTGGGTGTGTGGGTGTGTGTGTGTGTGTGTATGTATGTGTAAAAGAGAAATCGAAAGAGACCGAGAGCGATCATGTATGTGTGAGTGCATGTATGAAAGCAGAGAAGACTGTGTCTGTGTGTGTGTGTGTGTGTGTGTGTGTGTGTGTGTGTGTGTGTGTGTGTCTGTGTGCGTGCGCTTGTGGGATCAGGCCTCATAATACCCCTGGGTGGGTGTTAATTACACATTAACACACACCCTGTTGTGTATTATTGCTTACTTATACAATAAAAGGACTTAATTATCCAAAAACTGGTATGCTGATTGGACAAACCAGTCAGAATACTCATTGTAGCTCAAGCATTGGTCACTGGAACAAGTTCTGTCATTTCACGTTCTCCACTAAATGGAGAATTCAAAATAAAAAAAAAATATTCAGCACCAGTAAATTGCTCTGCAGAGCAGAACAATACAATACATTAAAAAATGCACAGATTTCTATACCAGGAGCACTATTATGAACATCTCCATGGCATATATTACAAACCCTTACCTCCTGAAACACTGAGGTCCACCATTACTTAATGAGTTCAATTCACTATCATCAGTCAGAAAACAGTGTCTTTAAAGGAAAGACCTAAATGCAAGGTAAACATCAGCACATTCTGTTGATGCTGACTCAGATCACATAGACACACCACAAAAAAATAAAACAGACAAAAAGAAAAAAAAAAACGCAGCAATGTATTGGGCAGCCACAGAGCATGCTCAGTCCATACTTTGGGTGCCTCAAACTACCAGAAGCCAGTGAAATAGCACTACTTTTGCACAATTATTTATAAAAGGTAAGCCTTTTTTATTAAATAATGTCACTGTAGAATAGCAGTAATCCACCCCTGTCTGTGGGTAACACAGGATTTATCCATAGATGGCTTTGTTTAATCACTTAGGCTTCACCCTCATGATTGAACCACGCCCACTGTAGGTAAATCCTGCATTATCTACACCCAGCTGTGGATAATTGCTTAAGTATACACTAGTAGCACATGAGCAGATGTCTAACATGAACCTCCAGTGTAACCAAATGACACACCACAGCTCTGATCTTGATGTTTTTATTAT
Source organism: Protopterus annectens (assembly GCF_019279795.1). Taxonomy (NCBI): domain Eukaryota; kingdom Metazoa; phylum Chordata; order Ceratodontiformes; family Protopteridae; genus Protopterus; species Protopterus annectens. The sequence goes on along the minus strand of NC_056726.1, from coordinate 639,811,432 downwards.
TTTTACCTACTGTATAGTAGACATTGAGCAGATACACATCAGTTGCCACCTTACTATAGTTCTTTTCTGTACACAGATCAAAATTGCATTTCTGTACATGCAGTAAGAGGGAAATCAACTTATTTAGATGTTATGTGTGCAAGATCCTCATGATATAAGTGGCGGTGTTTAGACACAATATTGAAGTTCTGGTTTACCAATGTAATGTTCATAGAGTAGTACAGTATGAATTTGAACATTGTCAGTGTCAAACCCAGGTCTGCATTATTTATTGCCTTCAGAAATTACAACCACAAGACTGTGCCATCCAGTTTATGAAGTACTTTTTGCTGTCAAGCATCTCTGTTCATAGGTAAATGCTGCACTGTAATTCAGATTTCCATACCTGCGGAGAGCTTGTATCATTGTCTAATGCAAAGTTACCACACTTGCAAAATAGGAACACTGTGTGACATTTTAACATCATCAGGCAAAGTGAGTAAAGGTTGTGCTACCTGTACAATTATTTGAATTGTATCAGGCTGTGTTATATGATAACCATGTTTCAAGTTTCTGCTGCATAGCTGCATATTTGTCTTGCAACACCCCTTCTTATTTCATGGTTTAGTTCTTGCATGATCTATGAGCAGTTATGTTTCAACAGCCAATCATATTTATTGATTATTGTGATAGAGCAAAAATGGACAGAAAAAAGAGCAAAACTGACCAACCTCTGACTATCTTGTATTTCATGAGAATGTAGTAGGATGACTATGAATGAACCTGACATACCTTGCCAGGCTGATTTTTTTTGTATTAATTTCAGTGGATGAATACTGGTCATTAAACAGTTTAAATATGCTATTTATTCATTTATTTTTTTACATTTATGGTTATGATGAAAAAAAGCTTATTTTTTTGCATTCCTTCTCCTGTGCTGAAGTACTCATGACACTGCAAGAAAGCAGGGCAGAGTAAAAAACAAGTGTTTGTCAATGCAGAATGCTGTCTTGCAAAGCACTCATAGTGTCACATTAAGATGTAATGCAGTTGTGATGCCCGTGCACTGGCCTAGCAATCAAGGAGCCTCAATCCTCACCACTAACACCAGTGTGTGGCATCCATATAGGGAAAGGGTAATAAATGCACACACAGTAAAGTACAATTTCCCTTAAGAACACACAGAGATCACAGTCAGTCTGGGGTTGGTTTCTCCCTTTCTCTCCAGGTCCCCATTAAGACTACCCACTGGCACAGCTATAGGGTCCAGATCTCAGCCTAGTGGGCAAGCTAAAACCTCCAGCACCCTTTCTGTCCAACCAGTGATTCATGTCCCTGCCCAAGTAGCTGATACACACACACACACACACACACACACACACACACACACACACACACACACACACACACACACACACACACACTTTGAGATAAGAGTTTATACAACCACACATACACTCCTGGGGAAGGCTGGCATAGGATCTCCAGCCATGCCCCTTTTCTGCCCAGTCTAAAAGATAGCACCAACTGCCACCACCCACTAATAGCTACTCAAATGACCTTCTGAAAGGGTGTCCAATTATTATTGTGCAGTATTACCATCCAAATGGTAAGTGTGGCTGAACAGTCAAGGCTTATTATAGTGACTTGGTACAGTATCATTATATATATGCAGTGTACTCTAGAGCTTAAATTTTCTCTACATAAAACAGCCACTGTTGAAAGGTTTAAAAATATGTATTAATAAATAATAAAAACACAAGACAATGCTTCTTACTACACAGTGCCAGTCAAGAGTTCAGAGATCACAGAGAAATACTTACAATAGTACTGTAGAAAAGTTCTGACATAACAGAAAAACACTTAGTCTAATCTTCTTAATTCCTAGCTATTTCTAAGAGAAAACCTAGTTCTAAATAACTTACATATAGAAACAGGCAGTACTGGTGATGTTGAATGTTCTCAAGACAAAATGATCAGAGCTGTCTGATTCTCTCTCTTTAAATTGATAACAAAGAGCTGCTGCACATGACATCATTCTTCACACTTCTCTGGTGTTCCCATGCTACCAGAAACTACATTTACATTCTTTACACCTGGTCAGAAACCAGAGCAATAAAGGACATTTATACATGCAAATTCTAGCCATTAACTTTGGTCTTAAAACAATAGGCAGGATGCCTCCCTCTAGACATATCAGAGCTGACTTTAAAGATCAAAGATAGTCATAAAATGCTTGACTTAGCTTTCTTACAGCAGAGTGCACTGTTGTTACATTTTTGAAGTTTAACATTTACCAGCATTTTTCCCCATTTAAGAGAATAAGCCTGTGAATTACATTAATATTTACAAATGACAGAATTATCTATAAAATTCTATCTGGTTAGGCTGGCAGCCTTCACCTATCTTCACAATACAAAGATGTCATAGCTACTCCGGTCAAATCATTCATACTCCTCAAGCCATACTTCAATGTGGTGAACATGGCTTATCTGTTCTTGGTCACAATGTATGGGAATCCTCCCCCTCCTATTTTAAACATTACTCCTCATATTCCACTTCATGCTCACAACTGAAAGCTCAACTCAGGCTGTAAAGTAAACGCATGCATTCTCTCTCATACCATATAACCTAAACTCCTCCAACACCTACTGACATACCACCATTAGCTCTCCTCTATTCTCATATAAATACTTGAATACAAATGATCTCTTCTCCCGGCAAATGCTCACAACCTGTTGCGTAATAATTGCTTATTGTTTTTCTTTTTATCATATTTATTGTTCTTTGTGTTACTGCCTACCTGTCTAAGTATGTTATCTATGTTGTTTACACCATCAGCCCCTTAATACTTAGCCACAAGAAAAATATAACATTCACTATATTCATACATACTATTGTTTGCTTATAATGGCTTTATTTCTGTAGCTTCTCAGCCATTTGCCTTCAAATAGAAATGTAATATTTCTTTGTTGCCATCCCCCAATTAAATACAAATATCAATTAAATTTAAACACTCTCTGAAAGTGACAACAGTTATAAAAACACTCTTATCTTAATCTCAACATTTACCCCATATGGGATATATGTTAAATATTTTAAAATTAACATAAGGTTCCTTATATAATAACCAAATGCTTAATTTATATCTTATATTCGATGGATGTTGCAGCAAAATCATAAACTCAAGTTTAGATATGTCATGCTTATGGTCTAGAAAACTCCTGGATTCACTAATTGTATATTACTTATATCCCTTACATGTTCTAAAATCCTTTTTCTTTACTGTATGTTTTCTTTTACCTACACAGACCTTGTTGCATGAGCACAGCAACACATAAATAAATAACTCCCGCTGATGTACATGTTAAACATTGTTTAGTTTCAAATTAAACATAGTTAAGTTTCAAATTTTTGTTAATTTAATATAAATTCTGATCTTTCAAGTATATATTTGCATGCTTCAAATCCCTCACATTCATGCTTTTCACTTCTAACTTGGCAATTCTAGTCTTTCTCCCAAAATTACTATGTGTTATACTATGTCCTATGCTGTTAACTTTCTATAAGCAAATTGTAGACGGTCAGGTAAAATTGATCTTAACTCTTCAGCAATTAATAAAATATACTAATTCTTTTTTACAGTATCAACCATTTTATAGGTTACAAAAATGATGTATAAATACACAGATTGGTCCCTCAATTTCATTTTTATTTTTATATTTATTCTCCAATTTATTTTGTAACAGCAACTCAAATTCCTAATGTGTACATCAATATTTGTCTCATGTCTACATACTTTTAAAACAGAATTAAACAGGATATCCTTAGAGATCCCCACCAGATCATTTTCAATAATATACTTCTCTCATCAGGAAAATTCTGAGATTTTACACAAAGACATCTTGCTCTCACCAACTGCCCACATGGTAGGGAATTTTTCCAAAAATTTTGGATGATCACTTTCATAATGCAGAAGATATTTGATGCTGTATTTTTACTTCTAATAGTAGAACATATGTTATTTCATTCATCTACAAAAAGAACATCCAGAAATAAGATTTGCTTTTTATCCCTTTGGCTAAAGAATTTAATCCAAACTTGTCGTTCTACATATATTCCAAAGGCTTTCAATCAAGACCTGGTCTTTTGCTTTTATGATAAATAACAAATCGTCAACAAACCTTCAATAAGAAATTATTTCAAAGACAGTTCATTGATATGGATATATAATATAAATACGTCTTCTGTTTTAAACCTTCCTATTGTTATATTGCCAAGTTGGGGGAAAACATGTTCCCATCGCTATTACCTGTCTCTGCAAATAAATATAATTTTATGCCTATGCCTAAAATAATTATGTATTATAGCAAACTCCAAATGTGCTTTGTTGTGAATCCCCCATAAGCAAATACACCACTTCCAATCCTGGTAGTGTTTTACACTGATATGTAAATTTCTAACATCACAACTGAGCTAATAATAATTTTCTCCTAAAGTGATATCTTTCTATTTCTATGCATATCCAGTTACTTAACATATGAATGTAAAACTTTATTTAAAGCCTGAATAATTCTAATATACTTCCCATACCCGATACTACCAGATACTATAGGCCTACCTGGGGGAGATTGTCTATCTTTATGAATTTTTGGAAATGAATAAAAAACAAGAATAATCAAATCTTCCACTAATAACTGTTTAACCTGTTGTTTATTTAAAAAAATCTCAGTATTTTACCCTTATTTAACAACTCCAAAGAAGTGACCTGAAATTCAAATGATGGACCCTTCAACATTCTAGTGTATTGTAATTTATCCTATAATATATCAAAACACATACCAGTATGCTGTTCAACAATCTTTAAAACAATATTAGCTATCCTATCTGCACATTTTCATACCACGTCCACTCTTTGTTGTAAATTAATAAGTTCAACCTATTCATTTTTTTTTCAAATTCATAGGTTCATAGGTTGGTACTAGGCTACTGGCCCTAGGGCCTATACAAGCCTAGCCAAACAATTCCCTGGATATTTCTTCCCACAATATTTACTTCCCTGGACCCCTGTCTAGCAGGGTGACTGACATGATCCCTGAGGTGAATTTCCTCTCTCCCATCCAATCGTCAAGGTTCCTTTTGTAGAAGGCCAAGGAGGTGCTCTGCTTGACTTGTATGGGCAGTCTATTCCAGAGTATGGGAAGTCTCTGGGTCAGGAACCTATCCCTACAGCATGTTTTGTTCATTGTGATGACAAGGTTTAGATCCCTGGAGCGTGTGGCTCTGAGGGATTGGGATTTCTTTAAGTGGAGCATGTCCAACAGCTCTGGGTTTGACTTGGCCTTGTATGTTAAGCAGAGATTGCCTTTGAGTAGATGATATGCCACAGAGTATAGCTGGAGTTTTTTTAGATGGTCAGCATAAGACATCTGCTTTAGGCCTGTGATTCTTTTAGTGAGGTATTTCTGCAACCTTTCCAGCTGTTGCAGATGTCTTGTGAGATGCATACCAAATGGGGTGTTGTACTCTATAATGGGTCTAATGAGGGATGAGTACAGTGGGACAATGACCTCCTTTTTTCTGGATGAGGTGTGCCACATAGAAGGATTTCCTGACTGTTGTGGCGATGTGGTTATCAAAAGTGAGACCACTGTCCACCTGTGTCCCTAAGTCTCTCATCACAGTTTTGGTGTTTAGTGTACTACCACCTATGTGGTAGTTCATGGGTACATGTTTTTTTCCCAAAGGGGATAACTATACATTTCTTGGCATTAAGCTTGAGCCCATGGCTCTGGCACCAGGCATCTGTTTCTGTAAGGTCCTTTTGTAGAATATCTACATCATTTGGGGATTCAATAATGGCTCCCAGTTTGCAGTCATCTGCAAACTTTGTTAGCCAGAGTCCCTTAGTGTTGGCCTGTACTTCAGAGAAGTGGATGTCAAACAAGAGCGGTCCCAGGACTGAACCCTGAGGTACTCCACTTGTCACTTGTCTGGAGCTGGATTTGGAGCCAGCTACTTTTACAGTCTGGGTTCTGTCAGTAAACCAGCTGGCAACCCATCAAGTGATGTAGGGATTTATGCCCAGCTTAAAAAGTTTATCTATGATTCCAGAGTGAGGGGTGGTGTCAAAGACCTTGGCGAGGTCCAGATAGGCTGTGTGGACTGCCTTACCCTCATCCACAGCTCTGGAGACTGATTCGAAGAAGTCAGTCAGGTTCAGGAGACAAGATTGGCCCTTCATGAACCCAAACTGGTTGGGGTCCAGTGTTTGAAGGTTGCCAATGCCTTTGTTTATAAGTTCCATGATAATGCGTTCCATGCCCTTGCAGATCAGGCTCATCAGTCCAGTACAGTATAATCATATTGCTGTATGCTGCTCCTTCATTAAACATGCCAAAAATGATTTTTACAGTTATGCAAAATAAACTTTAATGTTCTTTTTGCATATATTTTACTATTACTCCTTGTTATCAGATATGACAGAACAGCAAATTGGAAATCACTTGCGCAAGGTACACTACTTAGGATTGTTGCCTCACAGCAAGAGGTTCCATGGTTTGACTCTCAGCTTGGGTTCTTTCTGTGTAGAATATGCATCTCTTCCCTGTGTTTGCATAGGTTTTCACTGGTGAGCCAAGTTTCCACCCTTCTTAAAAGGCCTGCAGTAGCTTAACTGACAACTCTAAAATTCTCTCTCTCTCATGGTGTGGGTGCAGTTTGTGTGTGATAGAGAAGAAAATCCTGGCAAGCTAATTCCATTTCCCTCTTGTCTGTTAGACTACATGGATGGTGTATGCTGAACATTGAGTTGTTTTAGAAGTCAAACATGAATTGTGAACTTGGATGGATGGATGGATGGATGGATGGATGGATGGATGGATGGATGGATGGATGGATGGATGGAAACCTTATGTCACTGTATGCTGCCTCTCCATGATAATCTTTTTTTACAACACATTTACACAGTGCATTTTTAGTGCACTGTTCCACAAATATTTGTAGTCAAATAAAAGAAAGTGAAATATTCTTATTGTCCCTATTGTTTGATTACTTTTCACTACTAACAGAAAGCAGTGTTCAGTGCTATATATTATTTCCCCATGTAAGTAGTAGAAATAATACAAGCTTCATATGGTATGATGTAGATGCTAAGCTGTCATGTGTCATGTACCATCCAAGCACTGACATTGTATCAAATGACACCATAACCATCTAAACTAAAGGAAACTGTTTCTTTTGTCAGTGTGCACCAAAATTAATTTGCATAAATTAAAGTAGACCTCATGCTTAGATAGCTGTTGGTTCTCTCTGCTGCACATTACAGAATAGTGCTTGCATGCTTTTGATACAAGCAAGATAATGTTGCTTTATGCTGCAATAAATTATACTATTCCACCATTACTACTCACTATTGGGTATCTCATAGTAGTACTTCTTAATCACAAACATGCTGTATCTTACTTTCCTATGTGCCTCTATTTTTATTTACAAGTATATTTGTATAGTAAAAATAAATCAGCAACTACATTGTGTTCTACTCACCCCATCATATTTGTAATAATGTAACATAAATAAAATGAAGTATTCTTCCTGCCTATGATAACAACTTTCTTTAGCATAGAGAAGGAAGCCAGTTCAGCATCCAGCAGTATAGATTTCAAAACTCAGGTTTATTTACAGGAATAATATAAAATATGTTTCTCCAACCCTTACAGCCTTTTTGCTTTCCAATCATTTTGTACCGTATTGCTCCTGCTCATACTGCAGCTATTTCCTAACTCTTACTTTTCCTCCTTCTCTCACACCCCACCAATAGCTACAATTCCTCCTCTGTCCACTTATCTTCCTTCTCATTTCTGTAACTTCTCCTTTCATATCTCTCTCTTATCATTTTTTAAGCTGCATTCTATTTAGCTGCCTGTAAATTATTGCTAAACTCAAAAACACCCCAGTCTGATCTTTTCTCTGCAGCCATCATGCTATAAATACATGAATTGTTACTGTATGTTACCTCACAGCGAGAGGTTCTCCCATTCGATTCTCAGCTGGAGTGCCTTCTGTGTGGAGTCTGCATGTCTTCCCCGCGGTCGAGTGGCGTTCGAAAGACATGTGTAGAATGGGTGTGCCTTCGTTGAAGGTTGGGCATCCAGCTGGCACCTCGGCACCGTAAAAATCTACTGTCAATCATTAGCAGACCGGAGTTCCCCTGTGGCAACCCCTAACCAGGAGAAGCCGAAAGAAGAAGAAGAAGAACAAGAACAACATCTTCTCTATTCAATAAATAGCCAATTTATGTTAATTTTTATCTTTTTTGTTTTTAAACGATATTTTCATGTAAGAAACTTTTAAAAATATATTAAAATAATGTAAATAAGCTCATGTATAGATTTTTTACCCTGCAATTATAAATATACATGATGTGTAACTTTAATGTGGAGCTTTTCTTCCTGGATCTCCTCTGAAAATGTGTTTTGCCCAGTCATATTCTTGCTGGTCAACAAAAGCAAATAAATAAATAAACAAGCAAACGAAAATAAACAAACAGTTTTCTTTATCTTGGGAAAGCAAGAGAAATCAGGAGAAAATAAACTAGTCCACAGTTACAGATCTTGTTTCTTATACTTAGTTTGGCTACAGCACTTCAATACCTACATATTACTCAAGTTCTTCTACTCTGGCTAGCTTGTAGCAGGATTTTCAGATAGATTATTCTCTTTCCTCATGCAAGAGGACTGCTTCTTAGAAAACAAGATAACTTTCTACAGCACAGTATATAAAACTCCATTCTGCTGAGCAGACCTTTCACTTAACCCATGGAAACTCTTGTTTATCTCTCCAGAAATCTGTAATGTTTGATAGGAGTAACACTTTTATATTTTCTCTGCATCAGTCTCTACAATGGTGAATTTAAGCTGAAAAGTAGCAAATCTCCTTTGACTGCTTAGGAGCTAGATAAGTCATTAGTGGCTTTTAGCGTCATGATGGGCATCAAATGGCCAAGTCATAGCAGGAGAGATATGGGGCTAAAAAGTATTCCATGATTTTAGAAAATGGGAGCTGTGGCCTCTGTACCCCCACATGATAGTTCTGCACAAACACCCCAAAAGTTTAATATATTAATCATGTTGCTATACAACTTGGAATATACGCAATACTTCATTTTGATTGAAACGATTCATTCCCTAGTTCTTACTGAGTAACTTTAGAGTTAGTATATCTAGTTAGCAAAGCTATTATAAAATTGGAAGTGTTATACAGTGAAAATTACAGCTGCACCAGCATTTAAATAGGAAGAGGGACAGACAAGATGCTGTTTCTTTTTTTCTCAGCACAGCCAAAGACAACTGCCTGTGACTGAAACTTACACATCTCTTCTCATTATGCCTTACCAGTAGCTTTAAAGGGGCTCCATTATATTACTGGCTATATACTACATCCCTTCCTTCAAGCTTTACTTTACATATAATAGTAAACTAGAGCTATACTATGACTAGGCAAAGGCATATCCTATTACATTCATACCTCCAAAAGTTCAGCTAGAAGCATTTATTTGAATAAGTAACATTAACCTTTGGGATAGCCTGAATTTTCCCCTATATCTAGATCTCTTGGCAGGTTTTAGGCTACATCTTGGAAGTGGTCCTTATGATTTCCCATATCTAGACCATTGGAAGGGATTCAGTCTGTGGGGCATCTGTTCGTGCACATACTGTATTTCCCCATGAGATGACAAGGGTGGCCCCTCTTACAGGTTTTGGAACTGACCACAAGGTCTTTTTTTCCCATTCTTTGCTTTTCATCTTTCACCTGTTTCTCCACATTAGGAAACATTGGGTCCTGGAACTTGGCATTGTTTTTTTTGGTGGAAGTGCCTCAAAAGTTCTTTTCAGGGTGTGGTCCTCAGGGTATTGGACTCTGTAAAACCATGGAATACTGTCTTTCCACAGCCTTGCAGCCTTTGGCCATTTATAATATTTGTTTACAGGTTAATAAAGTCTTGCTATAACCCCTGAAAATGGATTGTTGATCATCTCTGCTATGTTGATATAACTCTCCAGAATATAATGTCTTCATCACGTCTAGATGTATTTCATGTATTCTCTACAGCATTTGACTTCATAAGGGTACAGGCACAGTCACTTTGTTGAACTTGTATATCAGCCTCTTGTTATAGCCATTCTTTTCCCCAAGTACAAACTATTGTTGTCTCCAGAGTGACATTTTTTTCTTATCTAGCCACCCACTCAACACTGCTCTCTGTAATAGTTACATATCATGTTCACTCTCAGTATCCCTACTGAATTATTGTTGTTTATCCTAACATATGGTCAGGTACTTTGGACCTGACATAATTTCTGGCCTCACCTTTGAACTCTCCAGAAGTCTGCAGAATGTGCAGATTTTTCCCTTAAAGTTTTAGTCTGCTCTTCATACCTTTTTTTTTTTCTGGCAAATCACTTTGGTTTGAAGTTAGTGAATAATGACAGACATTTGAGTTTTAGCCATCATATCCTTCAGCAAATGCAAGGAAGTGCAAACCTGTTATTCTAGCAACTTTCAAAATTTATAAGAGCAATATTAAAATCTGTCCCTAATTGTGAGCCTTAGTCCTGTCTTATTGTTAGTTATGTCCAGAATGCTTGCATTAAAAAGTTAAGAGATATGCTTTTAGCTAATTGTCATGGAAGCTCCTGACATGGACCCACATCTTACAGTGTCTGCCACATACATTAATTTAGTTGAGTTTGCATTGCACAATGATGACAAATTTCTACAGTGTAGCATCATATGTTAGCATTAAAGAAGCCCTCTTGATCATATTACACTCCCATACACAAATTGATAGAATTTCTTATATCTTTTTTATATCTGTACACTATGGCAAGCACATCCTTTTCTATCTCAGAACATTGGGACTGGGCTTTTGTCAGACTGTAACGCATGTTCAGCTCACTGCCCATTTCTGAGTGACACTGCACCTAGTCCAGACCGACTTGCATCCACTTGCAAGAATAATGACTTCATGACATCATAGTATTGGGGAGCTTAATATTTTTTTACCATTTTTTCAGCACTTTGGATATTTGTTTCTGTTCATGCTCTTCAACAGTTTCCTTAATGGCAGAGAAATTTTAAATAGATTTGGACTACATCTGGCAAGGTACCACACAACTCCTGAATGCATCTGTAGGACATATTTGTCTTTCATCTTGTCCTCTACTGCTGTTATGTTTTCTAGGTCTGGGTTGATGCCCTGTTCAGTCTATACATGTCTAATGTAAAACTGTTCACCCAGTTCCAGCATTTTTTTCTTCAGCAGAAATATATGGCTGTTCATGGAAATGACATTCCTATAATATCTGGATACTACACATGTGGTTCTAGTACAGCACAATGCAACTGTGAAATGTAGTAGTTTGTTAGGGATTGTAGTAATGAAGGGAACAGCTGTATTCATGTATACAAATTCTGCCCCCAAAACGTGTCTTTTATCATTTTGGATCATGCACTGAGCTGTCATGCTGTGCAATGAGTGATACATTCAACCAGGCTGGAAGGACTTGGGGCACATATCTCACATTTCAGTATATCTGTTATACCAACTGTGAGCTTTTGTATTAAAGGAAAGTCAGTGGGTGCAGGTTTATATAGCAGGGAAGCTGATTTGATGTAAATTTTAGCAGCCTGATCAACTCTGCATATCCCATCCTCTGTATATTACTATACTACGTACATAAAATAACAAATTCTAGTCACAACAATAGCTCTGTGGACCTCTGTTAAAGTTTTAGTCTAATGTCTGCTAATATTTGTTGTATAGATAAACAACTCTAACACTGTTTTGTAGAATAAGGTATCTTTCATGTGAAAATCATGTCACCCTAAGGGCTTCCTGATGAAATGTTGACACATGAAATTTTGAGTGTCGACAAGCTGAAAAAAGGCGAAAATACAGGAGCAGAGCGATTTCAAAAATCACTTTTCTCCTTTGAACTTCTTTTTAGGGGGGCAAGCCCTCCCACGTCCCTTGAACTTATACCAACTCTGAGATCGACATACCGCTGAGGAAAGGGAATAGTTTGAGAAGTGATATCTTAGACTTGGTATAAGTATGTCTGATCCTTCCACCATTCAGTCTCCCATATTTTGGGACTTGCTCTAACATATCCCGATATTTCAAACAGTTAGCCACCCTAACACAATAGTGTCTGTATAGTATCTAGAGAACAGCCCATTCCATCACTACCTAGGAAATGTGTACTGTATCCTTTTTACCAAGGAGGTCCTTCCTTTAAGGCCTGGCTTCAAGATCAGTTTGCTGCACTTACTGAAGTTTGTAGTGCAGTTAGCCCCTCACCTGGTATTCATTGGGGCACCTGGCAGTTTTTTCACTATTTAATGTCAAAATACTGTTATTGTTAGCTTTTAAAGAATGAAAACATGGAATAATAACAAATAAATGATCTTCCTCAGCTTTTGTCTTCAACAGAAGCAGGAATGATAGAAAATACAGCACCTTCATCTCAGATATGAAGAGTAAGATGCAACTAGTAATAGACAATAGATCTGATCTGAGTTGTCTTTATACAGATGAAAATGAAAGCAGTATGCTATGATACCCAGGTGATAAACATCTAGATCATAAGGCAAAGTTGCAGGCAAATAGGCAATAAAAAGTAACTTTTTGCCTGAGATAGGGTGATGATATATGATAAATGGAGATATTGCATCACTTTCAGGATCAGTTTTATGACCTTTACACTAAATTATATCACTAGACCTAGCTGTGGAACATTTATTTTTGAAGTATGTGACCCCTTCCATTCTGAACAATCTACAGTTTGAGAACATGTCTCCTTTAATAGCCCATAATTTGCAGTCAACAGTATAATCACTTAATGGTGGGAATTCAGTGGGACCAGATAGAAGTCTTACTAATTTGTTAAGAGCTATACACTCTCCATTTGCACAAGTACATATACAAATTTATTCCCTTATTATCATGCCCAAAATCATGGAGAAATACATGAACTGTCATTCTGAAAGAAGGTAAACACCTGAAGCATTATTACCATCCCAAATCCAGTTTAAACATAACATATACATTTGTTCAGTCAGGTCAGTGTGGCTTTGTAATAAGCAGACAAATGAAAACATATGGAACTTCTCACCATTATGAACAATACAAAACATACCCATTTATGTTTTCTTAGCTGTTTATATTTGTGTAGAAAAGGCTTTTTCCTCTGGCTGGTACAGTTGTCAATGGCATTCACTAAGAGTCTTATCTCTATGTGTTAAGAAGGTGTATGAGGGATGTCCTTCCTTCTGATTTGTATTGGGATTAAAGCCATTAACATTTACCCTTTGCTCTGTAGCAAATAACTCTTCCCCATATTGACCAACCCCTTCTCTCTGAAAGTTTCTTTATTTGAAGGTGACTTAATGCTCTTAATTAAAGAAAGAAAACTTGAATTTAATTATCAACCAACAAACACAACAGATATTTCGTCAGTTTCTTTACAGACTGTTATCTTTCTGTTTAGCTAATAATAAAGTAATTATCATTGTCCAATATTTATAATTAATAGGTTTTACTTTTGTTTTTAAAACAATTATCAGTCCCCTTTTCATACATTTAATATTACTCTTAACTATATTAATCATTTCACAAAAGTCAGAATGCCCTTTGCCCAGTTTTTTGTTATTATTATTCCTTTTATTGCTAATAAACACCACATAAGACAGAATATTTCCGTGGCTACACATATTGAAGGAGGGGCATTGAATAAAATGAAATGTTAATTTATCATGAATTAATCAGACCACAGTGCCTAAACAAAACTCTGAATGTCTTTCTAGAATGAATTAAGTAGCTAACAGCCATGTATCATATGATCCCAATTAACATTAATCTGTTGCTCATATACCCAATAACTATTGCTTTGAATGTTTATGTTACCAAGTCTATATGCAGTCAAAAATGCACTTCTTACAACTTAACTTCTTTCATAACAAATAGGAAATTGTTTAGACAGGTGATTTTAAATTTGTATTCTCATCTTGTTCATTAAAATTTAAATAGTTTGTTGTAACATTTCCAGTACGTTCCTAGAGCAACAGCCTTATAAGATAAAATGATTTTATATAAAACACAGAGAATTAAATTATATTCAGAATCTCCTGTCAACACTGATTTTATACAATGATTTAGGATAGTTTGCTGATTCTTCACTTTTTATATTTTGAGTTTTTATATTAAGGTACTGCATTATACAATGAACTAATAACTAACTTTCTGCTTCCATAGGCTGTATACATGTTATCCTGTCTGTAGATCACAAGGTAATTTCTTTAACTTAACAAACACATAACTGTATTTCCTTTCCAGTTCATATTTTTTTTTAATATCCGTTCCATTCCTAGCATGAACAATTGTAAATATAGCGAATAATCAAGGGTGGATACTTGTAAATGAGATTTTTACTTTTCTTAGATAACATTATATGATTTGACTTAGGTGAATTGGATGTGGTTGAAGAGTATTATTTAAATCATAGATCGTATTATCAACGATGCTTAATGATTGATCATTTATTTTAAATTTGCTGTTTATACATAAATGTTCATTCATTTGCTTCCAGTTAACGATGTGTTATCTAATAATTGCACTGTTATTTTAATACTTGAGGCTAGACCATAGGATTGAGTATCTGGCAATCCAATACCCCACTATCCCAGTTTCTGATATGATGTGATACACAATTTTATGTTTATTAAGATAGCATACAATTTTTAAAACGTTTTATAACTTCATTTTATTCTCTCTCTCATACAGGAGAAATTGTGTTATACAAAAATTGTAGGTGATAAGTATAATTTTAATTAGTCAAATGATCGTCAAATGAGAATAACGTATTCCATTTAGATATCAGTGTCATGCATTGTTTTATGATGTTATCATAACTAATTTAATGTGTCATACATTTATCCATGCTCATTTTCCATTTGTCTGTAGTGATATTTATTAAACATTCAATAATCTGTATGTTACGTTATCAAAACTGATTTTGTTCTATGTTAAATATGAAGTTTGATATTGCTTCACAACATTTTCAATATAATATCTAACTTTGTAATTGAGGTATCTGGACTTGACAGTGTCAACAGTACATAACCAGCAAACAGAAGTAGTATAGATGAATATCAACCATTTATCAGAATGCTTTTTATATCTCGCTTGTTTCTAATCAAATTACCTATGGTTCAATAGATAATTCAAATAATAATGGTTACAGTGGATAGTCTTGTTCGGTTTCCTTATATATTTAATATACTTGTGACAAAATACTGTTATTTTGACTTTTTGAAACAAAACTATTACATAGTGCTTTTGTAAACAAAATAAATTATATGGGAATTCCAAAATGAATATTCCCGGTTTAAAGACACAAATGCTTTTTCTAAACAGAAAGTTATCATGACTATTTTTTGTTGCTTTTGGTTTCATAATCAATCATTTTAATAATACTGTTAATTTTCTTGAATTTGTATTCTGATAACAACTCTTACTTGATCTTCATCAGTTAACAATGGTAAATTAACTTCAATCTGTTCATTAGTATATACATTAACATTTCCATATTAGAGGAATTATATACTTTTTCTATGCAATGCAGGACAGTTTTTATTAAAGTAATAATAAATGTAAATGATATCCTAGCATGTTGCTTAATGGTCAGACGTGTATCAATAGCAGCAGAGGTAAAATATAATAGATTGTGGTGATAAATGTCCTCACACAGGACACAAAAAATGAAATTCAGAGATACAGACTGTGAAAACATGACTCATCAGTAACAATCACAACCTAGTAGACTCAAATGCTACCACTCATGTCAGGAGCTAAAAGGTGGCTGATGTTAACATTGCTGTTGCATGGTGCCATTGGCCAGGATATCACAAAGCCCTGCCATGGTGAAAACAGTTGGTAGCCAAGCAATGGTAGACAAACACAGGTTTGAAAATACAGGTTACCCAGTGATACATCCTTGAAAGTGATATCACTGGACATAGGTGATACCAACAATTTGACAGTGCTGGCACCATAGTGTTGAATACATGTGTCATGGTAGCCCAACAAGCAATACCAAAGATGGACAGGGATACAAGTGCAATCATCATTACAGCTACAGCCATCTAAAACATGATTTTACAGAACTGAAAATGGGTCCTCTATTTAAATAGATAGAGCTGCTGCCAGGAATATATGCAGAACAACACAAAACATGGGACATATATGTTATTCCATCCCTACAAGTATAGCACATATGCGATCATGGTATGACAAGGGTATACAGAGATAATTATTGGTAGTAGACCACATAGTTATGACTGTACCTAAAGATGGTTGCAGGTACAGCTGATGAACTATCGAAATTGATGTCTCCAAGGAAACACAGGAATTTCTACTCTATAAATCCATTTTTATGTCAGTGATAGACATGGTAAAGAGCCAGGAGAACTACATCTGCTGCCAGTGACCACAGGTTCCTCAGTACATGGCTGAAGACAGTATGCGAAATGCAGTACTCTTCATTTAAGTGTATGGTAGCTGGTGACAGTAGCATATTTGACTGTGAACTGAACAATCTAAGCTATGGTCCTGCTGTTTCTGCATCTCTACACCACCTGCTGTATTCTGCAGATATGTATAATTTCCTGATGTGATGTTGCCCTATCTCGCCTTCATTCTTAACTAGTGGGGTTCAGAACTGATCCTCAGTTCTGACTTGGACGTTTTTTACAAGCTCAAGATCTTCCACTGGCCCGTGGCTGTATCCCTATCCCATCATGTCCTAGGAAAGCTCTCCAGATCTCATTTGCCGCTAAACAGATCGGGTGCTTCCATTTTGGCTTTGGCTAAGTTGATAAACTTTTTCTTCTATTTTATTAATATAGTTGCTGTATTTTGGCTGTTTTAGCTAGAGATTAGTGTTTAAATAGTTCTTCTCTCAGTTTAGGAGAATAAATTCTGCTTTTTGCTTCTGGCCATCATTTAATTTAACTCAGGCCTGTGTTACTTCCTTTCCCGGCTTAATTTAGTGTTAAAGCTTCTTTTTTTATACACTTTTTTAATTTAGAAAGTGTTATTAAGTAGATTGTTGTTCCACCTGTTTTTCTCAGACTAAAACAGCATCTCTTTTAAGTTAGAGGGCTGTCATGCCCTGTTTAAGTTAGAGGGCTATCGTTCTCCATTCCTTCTCCCATTTGAGATAGGCAGCTTCATTTTCAGTTAGAGAACTGCCACCCTTTCCCTTCTTCTTTTGTGATTGTTTTATATTTCTGGTTGTGTTTAAAAAATAAAAAATATATTTATTATAATTGTTTGACAGATTTTGCTGATACCTTCTTATACTTGTTGTTATTGCTATTGACTTAATATATTCACTGTGTCTAATGAGCATAAGGAAAGACAACCCTCAGGGTTTAAAAAGTGTGTGAAATGCAACCAAAAAATGTCCATCATGGATGGACACACTATTTGTGTATATTGTCTAGGAGATGTGCATCTGCAGGAATCCTGTTCTATTTGCCACTCTTTTAGTTCAAGACTGCTGCTTGAAAAGAAGAACACGCTTAAATATGAGGTTTATTGAAGTCCCCCTTTGCTGCTGCATTAGAAGACGGTCAGACACTTCTAAATTAACCAAGTCTGACAAATCTGGAAAATGGTCATCTCTTTCTCTTGGCCATTTGGAGCCAGCAAAAAAGGTGACCAAAGTTACTTCTTCAGACCCAAAGATTGTTGGGGCAGAAAATTCTTCATCATTGGCTCCTTTAGTATCAAAGCCAATAGAATTTGAAGTATGGAGCCTGTCCCGGAATTGGCACAGGTATCCCCTACTTTAAGGTCACTTCTTCTACAACTGTTTAGATCTCCTGCCCCCTCCTCTTGGTCCTCCAGGAGTCTTTCTGATGATGATGTGGCTAGGGTGGTGTGCAGACTCTTAAAGACTCTGGCACTGGCCAAATTGTTATTGGCTCCAACCCAGAGAGATTCAGAGCCAACCATTACCTCTCCTTTGACATTGATTCCTCCTCTAAGCTGACCTCAGACCTCGGAGCAGGAATGTCTGGAACCTGCCGTAGTGGAACCATCGGCACCAAGACCTATTCCAGGTTCTTCCAGCCTGACATCTGCTCTGACATCCTCAGTTCTATCTGAACCTGAGTAGTCTAGGATCTGATGCTCTCTGGTCAGGTCCTGGGAGTGGAGTCAGATCAGACACTTGTCAAATCCAACTTTGCCTCTTGGGGCTTTGACACGGGTGAGCTCGGCTCCTACATTGGCCTCAGAGCCAACCCCCTTGGTTCAGGGAATTCCTTCTGGTTCTTCAGACCTGGAGCTATGTCTCCACAGACAGTTCCACTCTTAGGTACTGAAATTCTTCCCCGAAAGCAATGGCGTCTGTCTCAGCACCACACCATCCACAGACACGTGGAGACCTTAGGCCTCAGGATACCCCATCGGATGAATCTCTCTCTTCAGAAACCTCTGCAGAACACCATTCCAAAGAGGTCCCTCATAAGAGACTTTGTAAGAGGAAGCATTTAGACTCCCCAGAGGAGTCCATCACTTCTGATACAGACCTTGATAAGCCAGAAGGGTCCCCACAGTCAGCCTCTGAGGATGTCTCCTTCGCAGACATCCTGGAAATCCTTAAGCAGAGAGGTGGATGGAAGCTCATTAACCCCTCTGAGGATGAGTCTGTATACCTGAAGGCTTTTAGGTCTCACCCTTCTGCTGCTTGAGTGTCTCTGCATTTCGATGAGCTTATGCAAGTTCATAGGTTTATAGGTAGGTACTAGGCTATCAGCCCAAGGGCATAAGTAAGCCTAGCCAACAAAGTTCCCAGGCTTATGCCACCCAAGAAAGTTAATTTCCTGTACTTCTGTCAAGCAGAGCCACAGAAGTGATCCCCAGGGTGTATTTCTTGTTTCCCATCCACTCATCCAGATTTTTCTTGAAGAGTGCTTATGAGGAACTTTGCTTGACATAGATGGGTAGCTTGTTCCAGAGTATAGAAAGTCTCTGGGAGAGGAATCTATCCCTCCAGCATGTCCTGTTTATTGTGGTGACAAGGTTTAGGTCCCTAGATCATGTAGCTCAAAGGGATTGGGATTTCTTCAGGTGTAGCATGTCCAACAGCTCTGGGTTTAACATAGCTTTATATGTTAGGCCGAGATCTCCTCGGAGTAGACGATATGTTACAGAGTAAAGCTGGAGTTTTTTGACAGTCAATGTAGGGCATCTGTTTTAGGCCAGTAATCCTCTTTGTGAGGTACTTCTGTGGCCTTTCCAGTTTCTGCAGATGTCTTGTGAGGTACATTCCAAAAGGGGCATTGTAATCTATAATGGGTCTAATGAGTGCCAAGTAGGGGGAAACAATGACCTCTTTTTTTCTGGATGAGAGCCTTTTTGTGATGAGGTGTGCCACATAGAAGGATTTCCTGACTACTGTGGTGATGTGATTATCAAAGGAGAGACTACTGTCCACCTGGGTCCCAAGGTCTCTTATCACACATTTGGCATTAAGTAGACTGCTGTTTATGTGGTAGTTCATGGGTACAGAGCTTTTATCAAAGGGGATGACAATGCACTTTTTGGCATTGAGCTTGAGGCCATGCCTCTGACACCAGACATCTGTCTCAGTAAGGCCCTTCTGTAGGATGTCCACATCATTTGGGCACTTGACTATGGTTCCTAGTTTACAGTTATCTGCAAACTTCATTAGCCAAAGGCCTTTTGTGTTAGCCTGTACTTCAGAGAAGTAGATACCAAACAGGAGAGGTCCCAGGACTGAACCCTGTGGTACTCCACTTGTCACTGGTTTGAAGTCAGATTTGGAGTATGCAACTTTTGCAGTGTGGGTTCTGTCAGTAAGCCAGTTGGCAACCCATCTTGTGATGTAGGAATTTATACCTAGTTTAGTGAGTTTAGCGATAATTCCAGATTGGGGGATGGTGTCAAAAGCCTTGGCGAGGTCAAGATAGGCTGTGTGAACCACCTTATCCTCGTCTACGGCTTTGATGACTGCCTCAAAGAAGTCAATCAGGTTCAGAAGGCATGATCTGCCTTTCACAAACCAGAACTGGGTGGGGTCCAGAGTTTGGAAGCTACTAATGTCTTTGTTTATAAGTTCCATGATGATACATTCCATGGCCTTGCAGACCAGGCTTGTTAGGCTAATAGGGCGATAGTTCCCAGGATCAGTGGTGGCTCTCTCTTTGTGGAATGGGATAACTGTTGCTGTGCACCATTCAGTGGGCACAAAGCCTGACATGAGACTATGCTTGAACATGGTGCTTAGATGGGGAGCCAGTTCCCTCTGAAGTTCATGTAAAATGCAGCCTGGGATGTTGTCTGGTCCCATGGATGCTGTGTTTTTGGTTTTAGAGAGTGCAGCTTTTACCTGTATAGATGTGATTACAGGGACTCTGCATTCGTCCTGTATAGATATGGGCCCTTTAGTGGGTGAGAGGGGGGTAAAGTTAGCACTGAACCTATCTGCCAGGATGTTGGCACTATCAGTTGGTTCTGTAATTTTCATGCCATTGTGCTGTAATTCAGAGCAGATCTGTGTGTTGCCATTGAGATTCTTGACATAGCTATAGAATGCTCTGTGGTTAACCTTAGAATCGGTGGCAATTTTGTTTTCATAGCTAACTTTGGAGGATCTTATAAAGGATCTCAGCTTCTTACTGAGGCTGACCAGGGAGCTCCTTCACTCATGTGATTTTATTCTCTTTTGCAACAGTTTCTTTCTTCTGTTGTAGAGTTTGTTTATGGCAGGGGACCACTAAATTAGCTTCCTTTTTTTGGAGGATAGCTTCTTGGTTCTGTTTGGGATAGCACGATCCATGCACTCATGTAAGTGCTTATAGATTGCATTTGTGTAGGATTTAGCAGTCGTAACTATATTGTCCATCTGCATGGGTGTCATGAAGTTCACCACTTCTGTCTTAAGAAGCATGCATTTGGATTTTTTTAATTTATTTTACCGTGGTTTCCTTAATGGTGGATGGGGGTGGGATGCAGATAGCTAGGGTGATTAGCTTATGGTCAGATCTGACCAACGAGGAGTTGATTTCAGGTGTGGTACACTGGTCACTCATGCTGGTAATGACTTGGTCTAGGATATTGTTGTCCCTGGTGGGAGTGTGGATAAGTTGATCCAGGGCATTGGAATTTATAAATTTCAGAAAGCGTTGAGTGAAGGAGTTGGTACATGAGTAGTTTTCCCAGTTAATGGTGGTGTAGTTGAATCACCCAGTATTAGGATGTTTGATTGAATCCTAATATTTTCCAGTATATGAAGAAAAGAGGAGTGAGAATCCTGGGGCATGGTGGGGGATCTGTAGCAAACTGCAATTTGGATTGCAGTTTTGCCCATAGTTAGTTGCACTTGGATAACCTCAGATGCATTATGCTGCGCAACTAGCCTGGAGGTGTGGATATCTTTAATGAATATAGGCACACCTCTGCCTTTGGTGTTCTGGTCCAGGTTAGATGGCCGAAAAGTGTGGTATGAGTTATAGCCTGGTAATGCAGGGGTGTTCTCTAGACCCTGGAACCAGGTCTCAGTCACTACACAGATATCAATGATCTCCATTTTAAGGAGTGCCTCGAGTGAGTGCATTTTGAGATTTAGACTTCTAGCACTGAATAGCATTACCCTCAGTTTTTGTTTGCCTGTTCCTGTTACTATGGTGAATTTGTCATTTGAACCTTGCCTAAAAATGGGACTATTGGGGTGACAAGAGCCTTAGCCAGTATCCAGAATCCCAGGAGCGACAGGTGGTTAGTCAAAAGGCTAGTCTCTAGACTCAGTGGAACCTGTTCCTCAGAGGCCAAACAAATTTATTACTCTGCCTTCAGACAAGGAATTCCCTACTAAGGGTGTCCCAGTAGATGCTATGGTGGTGGCGGCAGCCACAAAAAAGGAGCTTTCAGAGACATCCTCATATGTCCATTCACCAAACAGGGAGTCTTGTATGATGGACAGATATGGAAGGCACATGTTCTCTTCAGTGCCATTTACACTTAGATCGCTGAATTACCTGACTCATTTTACTAGGTTGCAGAGGGATCTCTTGAAAAAGCTAGGAAATACTCTAAAAGGTTTAGTAGCTGCGGGGGTTTCAGACAAGGTTTCCTCTCAGCTCTCCACCTTAAACTCTGTGGTTAACTCCTCCTTAAGGCATATTTCCTATGCAGCACACGGAGCGAGCAGGGCAGCAGGTTCAGGAATTTCCCCAAGGAGACATTCCTGGATGTGCTTGTGTGACTTTGTGGAGCCTTTTAAGTCTAATTTTGTTAATGCCCCCTTCAATGGCTCATCGCTCTTTGGGCCAAAAGTTAAGGACACACTGAGCAGGTGTGAGCAAGAAGGAAAAACTCTCTCTGCCATGGGAGTACATTTTTCACTACCTTCCAGACCTTACCTAAAAGGTCAAAAGGGTAGAAAGATGTGGTTCCAAAAACCTCAGAGTGCTTTTCAGGACACACGTGGTGACTCTTCCCTCAGGGCAGCGGGGGAAGTAGTAATGGGAGATGCCATCCATGAAGCAGAGGGGGGGTCCACAAAATCAGGGCAACAGGGTTTCCTTTAATGGTAGGCCCTTTCAGTGTTCCTGAAGGGAGGCCCACCTGTCCATCTCTGAAGGCAGTTGGAGGTCAC
This sequence comes from Protopterus annectens, assembly GCF_019279795.1. Classification (NCBI taxonomy): domain Eukaryota; kingdom Metazoa; phylum Chordata; order Ceratodontiformes; family Protopteridae; genus Protopterus; species Protopterus annectens. Next base: position 639,788,705 of record NC_056726.1, on the reverse strand, counting down.
TTATCTTTGTACCCAGAAGCCTGGCTAGAAATAACAAAAGACAAGTGAGTACAAAGCATAATATCTGGGGGCTACTGTATACCATTTCCTTCCCCATTCCAAATATAAAGAGCATTCTGGATGCCTCACCCAGTCAAAGGGAACAGCCAACTCTAGAAATTCAAAAGTTGCTAGACAAAAGAGTCATCCAAACTGTCCCCACAGACCAAATCGGATCTGGAACTTACTCAAGGTTCTTTTTAGTTCCAAAGAAAATGGGACTGGAGACCCATACTGGGTCTCAGCAGATTGAACAAATCAGTAAAAAAAAACAAAGTAATAGATAGTAAAACTAAGTAAAAGATAGTAAAACTGCAGTCAATATTCCCTTTTCTGGGAAAAGATGATTGGATGTGCTATATAGATCTCTAGGATGGGTATTACCACATAAAAATGGACAGGCCATCCAGGAGTTATCTGCGCTTCCAGCTGAGAGCCAGTCACTACCAGTTTTGAGCTCTCCCCTTTGGTCTAATTGCAGCCCCCAGAATGTTCACTAAGTGTATGGCAATAGTCACGCCTCACATGAGACGTCTAGGATTCTGAGTGTTTTCGTATCTAGATGACTGGCACCAGTCTCTCTTGCTTCTATCAGTAGATGCTTGGTGGTGGAGGGTAGGTGCCTAACCTCCACCACCAAGCATCTACTGATAGAAGCAAGAGACACCACTTTAGAGCTCTGCTCTCATCTAGGAATCATGATAAATTACAAAAAATCTGCTTGTTGCCATCTCAACATATCGTTTTTATAGACACAGCTCTAGATACAACAAAAATGATAGCAAATCTTCCCCCAGAAAGAGTTCAAGGTCTATATCAGGTCCAAATCCTACTGTCCAAGAGAAAGGTTAAAGCAAGAACAATTCTGAAAGTCTTGGGAACCATGGCAGTGGCAATAACCCTGATTCCATTAGCACATCTGCACATGAGAATTCTACAGTGGTTACTATTTGCTCAGTAGACCATGCAAGAACTACTCATGTCCCACCATATTTTGATAATGGAATCTTGCAAGAAAGAACTTCATTGGTGGCTTCACTCCACTCATGTGACATTAAGTCAACCCTTTGTTCTCCCCCAGCCATTAGCCACAGTGACCATGGATGCATCCCAGATGAGGAGAGGGGCATTATCTGGGAAGGACATTCCATGGTACTTGGCAGGACCACGAAGCCCATTTGCACATCAATGTCTTAGAGATGAGAGCAATGCTTCTAGTATTGCAAGCACTTCAGGACTCTCTTCTGCTAAGAACTATTGCAATACAGACGGAAAACATGTCAATTGTCTGGTATATAAGCAAACAAAGAGGAACCAGGTCCTACCCCCTTTGTTGAGAGGCCCTGAGAGTATGTCAATGGGCAGCCTCCTCCCAATGGTTTCTGATAGCAACACACATCCCGAGCAAATCCAATGTGATAACAGACAAACTCAAGAGAGCAATTCTGATGCCTCACAAGTGGTCCCTAAAAACTAGAAGTAGCAGAAATGATTTTCCACAAATGGGGCCAGCCTTGCTGCAACCTTTTTGCCACATCCATGAATGCCAAATGCAGTAGCTATTTTTCCCTAATCCCCCCTCCGGGGGAGTCACCAAGGGATGCAAACAATTGACCCTCGGATCTCCTCTATGCTTTTCCTCCCTTCCCCTGATTCCCAAGGTTCTTCAGAAAGGCAGCTCATTGGGAAGCAATTTGATTCTCGTCACCCCATACTGGCCTCATCAAGTCTGATTCCCCTTTCTTTGGCCTTATCTCCTGGATGAGCCGTTGGTTCTGAACCCAGTTCTGGACCTTCTGACTCATGTGTCAGGGATGCTCCATCCCGCTCTTCAAACCTTCAAACTGACAGCCTGGCTGCTCTGATTCCAAATATAGCCAGGGTCCCTAACCTTTCCTCATCTGTGAAACATATCTTCATCTCATCCCATAAGGATTCAATGAGTAGATTATACATGAGTAAATGAAAAAGATTTTCTTCTTGACCATTAAGTAACCACATTGATCCTTTTTCTGCTCCCATAGGTTCCATTCTTGAATTTTTGACAAAGCTGTTTAATAAGGTGCAGCTGCAGCTACCATTAGAGTTCAGTCGGCAGCAATATCTAATTTTCATGTAAGTGATTTGAGCCCAAGTCTGATGTCTCACAGACTATGCAAAACTTTTCTAAAAGGCACCTTTTTATTAAGACGACCCATTAAGACCACTTTACCACCATGGAACCTAAACTTTGTTCTATCCTGTTTGATTCTCCCACCCTTTGAACCTGCATCATCCTGTGATCTAAAGTTCTTGACATGGAAGAAAATTCTCTTGATTGCCGTCATTTCTGCCAGAAGAGTTTTAGAGTTGCAAACGTTATCGATACAGACCCCTTACATGCTTTTCCACGAAGACAGAGTATCCCTTCAGACAAATCCATCCTTCCTACCAAAAGTATGCTGAGTCAAATTTAAATCAGAACATAGAACTACCAGTGTTTCTTCCTAACTATGGCAACAATGCAGAATATGCGCTACATCAACTGGATGTACATAGACAGTTACGCTTCTACTTACACAGGACAAAGGACTTTAGAATATCTGACCAATTATTCGTTTCCTTTTCAGAATCTAAAAAAGTGCTCCTGTGTCTAAGGTCACGCTTTCAAAATGGCTATCAGAATGCATTACCTTTACATACAAATCTCACAACAAAGATCTACCCTTTAAAGTTAAAGGTCATTCTACAAGAGCCATAGCAGCCTCATCTGCCTTTTGGGCTAGACTACCAATTGACACCATTTGTGCTGCTGCAACATGGGCAAGGCCTCATACCTTTATCACTCATTAAAAAGTGGATTTGACCTCCAGGAACAGGGCCTCTTTTGGGTCTACTGTCCTGGAGAATATTCTCCTGTGACTCGCCCAAGAAAGTGGGTGCTAGGGGCGTTGTCCCACTAGTTAAGAATGAAGGCGAGATAGGACAACATCACATAAAGAAGTTAGTTACTCACCATTACTTTCCATATTTGTTGTCCATCTCACCTTCATTCTTACATCCCACCTTCCTTTCCCCAGCCTTTGCCTCCTGGAGGACAGAGTGGTCAAGTTTGGAAAAATATGTTCTCCAACCTTTTCTGCTAAGTTTGGATAATTTTTTACTATTACATATTGTTTATCAGCAAACAAGATCTGGAGAGCTTTCCTAGGGCATGATGAGACAGGGATGCAGCCACAAGCCAGTGGAAGACCTCGAGCTTGTAAAAAACGGCTGAGTTGTAACCAAGGATCAGTTCCGAACCCTAGTAGTTAAGAATGAAGGCAAGATGGATAACACACATAGAACGTTATGGTGAGTACATAACTTCTTTTTCTATATAGCGAACAGGATGCATGTCTACCCCCAAACATTTTATCATTGTACACAGACAAATGTGATGAGGCTTACTAGCTTACCTTCCTATACCTGTGCAGCCATGTAGAAAATGTTTGATTACAACGTTGTTCTCCTTTCATCCTCACCACATCTGAGTTGACATCCTTCAAACAACTATAGACCACAAATCAGCAAACAAGTAAATAATATCTATTTATTTATTTTATTTTTCATTTGTTGACCAGGAAAGCCCGACTGGATGCATGTCCATTTTCAGCGGAGGTTCAGGGAGAAACCTCCACAGTTAAATTTTAAGCAAAATATAAGGTGTACATAGAAGCATTCGAATTTACATAGTACCAAACTTAACACTGACTAGTAACATAGCATTGAAGCTTAAGATTTAACATATTTACATAGACTGAAAAACTTTTATAGTTTTAGGTTGAGGCATTACATAATGATGAACATTGTTAATAGAGGGTTTCATCTGTGCCAGATACTTTAAGAATATTCCAAAAAGGCAGGCCTTATTATTGTGGATGTTGTGGATACCCACATTGAATTTAATGGGTAACTATTTCTCCCCCTGCCATACCAGCCAAAAGAGAGAAAACAGCGGCAAACCTGGGCCATAGTCAACTCTGTTACCTGTGACTTCAGAGTAGTGTACATCTCACTGGAATCTCAACCCATCAAAATGGCACTCATCAAGAATGAGCCCTTCTTCACAGCTTACGTAACTGCGACCTTGGAGATAGTTCATAAAAGTAAGGGCAGTGTTAATGTGATGGCCCCACATTGGGGTTAGGGGATGTAACCTTCCCAAAATGCTTGCTTTTACTGGTTCTTAAACTACTCCATCTCAGCAAGTTCAGTTTCACTGAGATAAGTAAACAATAAGGTGTTAGAATTTCACTTACAGACATAAGGTGGTGATCTGTCATAGACTATGGTTTGAGCACTGGTAAGTAGGATAGCACTTACTAAAAACAGCATGAATCTTACTTATCTTTAGTCTTCTGATCCACTGTTATTGTAGAAATGCAGAGCTTAACCATAGTAAAAAAAGCAATACTTAAATTACTGGAAATTATATGATTATTCACAGGCTATTTAGGCAAAGCTCATTCAGTCATACCTAGCAGATTAACCCCTACTGAATATAACCATCTTAGAGGTCAGTAATCCACAGGGATAACATGGGAAGCTTTTTGGAAGATTGTATAACTTGCCAACCATGGTCACACCAAGTTTGACTAAGTAGTCAATGACTAAAGAAGCATACATTTGGGCAGTCATATGAGTAGGTTTACAACATGCAAAGCTTTTTGCATGGTGTACATTTGAGGAAGGCTGAAATCTAGGACTAGGCTGTACATGTGATATTGCAGCCTATAGAGATATACATGCAAGGAAGTTAGCACCAATATACAGCCCATCCATAGAGGATTCTATCAGAGCCATTGCTGTTCTTTGCATCCTGATCATTAGCTGCAACCTATTGCTTGTGATATGTTCCCCCATTCTGTGTGCTCCTTATTCACATTTTGCATGCCTTTGAATCCTTCCATAGTTTCCCACCTTTTTCCAACATATGGAGCTGTGATAAAGTGCTCCTAAGTACTTTGGTCTTACCTGCTGTTATCCTGTGTACCATTTATGTTTGTAAGCATGTGTGCATGTATGCTTTGCTGACTCAGCTGACCAGCAAAGCCCATCTTCATTGAAGGCCAGAAGAAAAAAGAAAAAGCTTTTTGCATCAAATTTATTGTGTTGAAAGAGTTATACAAAGTTACTATACAGTCACTATGCAGGCGAGTTAATATGACAACATTTGTTTCACATGTCAGAACAAGAATCTTAACTGAAAGATAATAATCCTGATGATCAAAATGAAAAATCAGTAATCAAAATGACGCTGGCTAAATTAGTGTCAGAATGTTGTAACATTAGTAAGTGTAAAATGAAGGTGTAATGTAGCATATACCAATATTAGTCAGTGTAAATGAAGACGTAAAGCTACATAAGCAAATACTGATAAGTATAACATAAAGGTGTAAGACATTAGACATGCATTAAATACTAAAAATCGATTCACTGCAAGTCTCAATACCCCTTTTTAGAAATGCAAGTTGCAGGCAATCAAAGGGTTAGTTAGACAGCAAACCATGAATTTTAGCTCTTCCTCAGGTTAAACCACAGTGGCAGCTTAGATTTAGCCTGCAATATGATTGTAGATTTGAACTTTTTTTTAGACTGAGCTCACCTTTGGTAAGACAAGGACACAGATTTCATAGTTTTGATGTGTAGTGACCAAGTGCTGTGTCTGCAAATTCATTTTTGGCCTTCATGACCAATGTGAACATTTTCCTTTAAATCTCAGAATTATGAAAGGAGCAGACCATTTAATGTCACTACAGATGGAAGGACAGGGTTAACTACAAAGTAACCTGTGAGCAGGTTCTGTTTAAAAGGTTAAAGAGAGTGATGAATGCAATATTTATCCTGTGTGCCACTTCTGTACAATATCTCCTTGCTGTCCTCCATTGACCCATGTGTCTGTGGTACATTAAGCTGTGTGACTGAAGTTATAGCACATCACATGCCCATGATAGGGCATAGGAATTGCTTAGATGAATCACTACCTCCCTGGATCTCCTTCTTGTTTTTTTCACCTTGTACAGCCCTGGCATTCAAGGATACTGTTTTCATGCTACTACACATCATTGCATCCTGGGCTTCATCTGCTTCTTGAAGCCATATTGCTTTGCCTTGACATGGTCCACATGCATACATGTGCTGTCGCATGTACATAATATACATGGAACTGTAGTAGTGTGGCAAACAGAGCTTACCCTGAGCAATTTACTTACATGCCATTTGTAGTCATGCAAGGGTTTTGTATTGTACGACTAAATGCTTTTCAGCATACATTTTGTATATAAGTAGCCATGAAGACTCTGTACTACCACTGCACTCTGTCAGTGCTACCTGATTGCCTATGACAGTCTCACTTTCTGTTTGTGTTTTGCAGTGTTACACTGCCATGTGTATCACAGCCCTGTTCTCGCACATCTCAGTATCAGGGCTTCTTATATGTTCACATTTCTTGAGGCATCCCACCATGGTGGTAGCCGTGTTGGTGCTTGATCATTGATGTGCTTGTGGATGCACACCTCTGGGTCTGTTACAGAGTTTATGCCAGCTACATGCATCCTGTATACATCACTGTCACCATGCATGCACCAACTGAAATGCCTGTTTGTTTCCTAAGGCACAATTCTACATATGTGTATTTATCCCTGTCATGTAAAATGCACTAGACCTGCATATTCCTTTGTGTTTGAGAGTAGTCATTCTTTGCAGTGATGCCCTTTTATGCCATACATCTTGCTGATCTTTTGTTTTGTCAATATTTTACTGCTTGCGTATTTGGTGGCTCCTTCTATATACCTTTTTGGGGATGCAGTGGAGCCTTATTGTAGCCTGCAGTATACATTTCATTGGGCTTGATGCTGACTCTCAAAAGTGCAACAAAATGCACAAACACTAGTGTGTGCATGTATGTGTGTGTGTGTGTGTGTGTGTGTGTGTGTGTGTGTGTGTGTGTGTGTGTGTGTGTGTGTGTGTGTGTGTGTGTGTGTGTCTGTGAGCACACGTGTGTCTATTTGTTTTACTATGCTTTCATTAAGTAATTTTAACTTGGATAACACTCACCTATTTTCACAAGTCATGAGTAACTTGAAAGAATGCTACATTATAAATAGCAAGACCATTGTAAATAAAAAAATATCATACAGCAACTTAGAATTTACTGTTCAGAGTGCACTTGCGTCAATAAAAATATATATATATATATATATATATATATATAGATATATATATATATACATATATATATATATATATATATATATATATATATATATCAGTGCCAGATGTGCCAATTACAAACAGGATTTCAGACAGCAAATAGGAAATTATAATATGGGATGTAAAATCTTATTCTGTCTCAAATGAAGCATATAAAAAGTAGGATTTAAACTTAACAAAGAAATGCAGCTTTTCTTTGAGGTAGGAAAATGAACAAACTAGGTGTAAGGGAAGCACTTCTCTGATTACACATTTTTTTTTTCATAAAAATAACAACTGTTAAGTTGCTAACATGGTACTAAGAAAGGACTGTGCTGTCAAGTAAATGACAGAATGTTGAAATCTTCTTACTATATTAAGTAATAGTCACTCAGTGGAATACAGAATGAACAGTGAAAGTGGTCATTCATTTGACCTTTATGTGTAGCACAGTTATCGTAGGACCCCCTCACATATAATGTTATATGTATGATTATTAAGGAGTTGCCCCCTTAAGGATAACTTTGCAGACACCCTTTTCAAGTATGGTTGAGTGCTGCATTAAAGCATTGTTGCCTTTGGCTGAAAAATAACAGCTGCTGCACAGCTGAGCTGGTCTGCAGAAAGGAAGACTGCAGCCAAGAAATTGTATTTTGTACCAACAGCTTCCTCCCTGTACCCTATTTCACATCTAACAATATATACAAATCCATCCAGATTTGTCCCTTTACACTTACTAAAAGAATGTATTATGTTCAGTTTCTGCTACCTAGCAGTATAGCAATAACAATTTGTATATGAGTAAACAACTGTAAGAAAGTTACACTCATATCTGTGTTTGAAGCTGTACTTTAGACAGCTGTAGACATATTCTGACCTCTGTATCCTCAAACGTTTCTGAAGGCATACTCTGAAAAATATTTACTGAGGTGAATGCACAGAGTATGATTCAGCACACCCTTGTCTGAAAGGGTTTGTTTAATAAGGCGTAGGTCACAGCAATGAAAAAAAGACAAATTTAGGAATTCATTTTACCACAGAACAGTGTTAACTTTAAATAGTATGGAGACAGTTTTTGAGCTTATTTAGCACACCGTGTCATAAAGTGGGACATATTCTCACATTTACTGTGGTATGGAAAGTCATAGCTTTTGACAGAGTAATACAGAGAAGGTGTCAAAGAGTTGAAGAGGTGGGGCACTGCAGCTGGAATGCCATAAATTTGGGGTAGTAATACTGACTTCTTGTTAAGTCCAAATTCTCTCTCTCTCTCTCTCTCTCTCTCTCTCTCTCTCTCTCTCCATCCACCAATCTTCTGCCCTTATGTATTCTCCTCAAACAGAATATAAAGTCATTATTTTTAATTTCTTAACTGAAATACTCCTGCTTTAATCCTTATGAGTAAAACCCTGTATTTAATTATGTATTTTTCTGCTTGTAAAACACTGCATTCCTAATATGTATTTTTAATCTGTATTTTTGTACATATGTTAGTCTTACTATTAAAATGTCCTGTATCTATGTATATATTTTTTGCTTCTGTAAAAATTTCCTGTATCCAACTTTGTATTTTTTATAATCTAAATAAGTTGTTTTTATCAACTGTTACTCTCTTGAAGTTTACATTTATCTTTGTCATTCTTTGTGTGGAACTTTTCTCCCCAGGCATCCACTGAAAATGGGTAACCCGTACCCAGTTGGACTTTTCTGGTTACCAAATGTCAAATAAAATAAATAAATTTATGAATTCATATATGTATGTATGATTGTATTTTTCTTTCCAGCTGAGAGCACTGATCTGAGTAACCATTTTTATCCATGACATGGGTAGGTTTAGGCAAACTCAAATGTTTAATTTAGCAATAACCCACACCTGGGTGTGGGTAATGCTGGATTTACCCATGGTTGGTGTGGTTTGGTCACGAGGGCGAAGCCCAAGTGACCAAACAAAGACAACCGTCGGTAAATCCAGCATTACCCACACCCAGAAGTGGGTTATTGCTATTATACAATGACATTATTTAAGAAAAAAAAAACTTACTTTTCTTAAATAATGGCATTGTATAATGCCTCCCTGCTGCCCTTCCACAGCTGTCCAGTATTCTGCGGCAGTTCTGATGTACTGCACATGTGTATACTTACGCAGTACATTAGAGCTGTGGGTGGAAGCAACGGAGAAAGCAAGATCTCCATTGCTTTTTACAAAGTGTCTCGCTACGTTAAAGGAGTTTAACATTGCGAGACAGCTTTAAAAAAAGCAATGGAGAATATCCGTTGCTTTTTACAAAGTGTCTCACTATGTTAAAGGAGTTTAACATTGCGAGACAGCTTTAGAAAAGCAATGGAGAAAGAAAGATTTCCATTACTTTTTTTAAAGCTGACTAACTATGTTAAACTCCTTTAACATAGCGAGACAGTTTCTAAAAAGCAACGGAGATCTTGTGTTCTCCGTTGCTGTAAAAAAAAAAAAGACTTATACTAATGGAAAAAGTCTGGGCGACCGGACCTTTTTCCATTAGTATAAGTCTGATTTACAACATGCACACTGACCAATCAGCATGCACATTTTGGAATATTAATTGGGGCGAGGGGGTTGTTGTATAATGATAAATAAACCATTTCTAAAAGAATGGAAAAAATGTAAAGTTTTTCTCCCTAAGACAATAGAGAAAATATGCATTTCTGACTAGACTTGGTTGGCCATTCAACAGAAGTGATAAATAAAAAGAAATGTTATAACAAAATTAAGTCTGAACAGAGGAGAAGCATTGAAAACTAGACTGAGACCAAGCACATGTAAAGTGAAGTCAGAAATGATTTCTGAATTAATGATGTTTACAAAAGTATACAAGCTAGTAAATGATATTTTTCAATAGATGGAGGGACAGTGTCTCATTATTCACTGACATCTACTTCATGAAAGCCAAACACAGCCGGCATGTGCAAACATCACTAATGACTGTTTAGGCATGCATATGTGACAAGGATAATAACAGATGATTACAAACTATAGCTTGACAATAAATATTGGATTTTTGAGTTCAAATATATCCTTCTGCTGTGTGTTTCTCCATACTAAGGTTTTATGCTGTTATTTCTTATGTGTGTAGTGCATCATTTATTAGTATATGCATACCTAGTGTCCTAGTGACATCCAGGTAACGTCAGATAACAGAATCAAATTAGATTATATTGAAAAAGGTCTGAGAAACTGGATCCCAACAAAGCACAAGGAAGAGATAGAATTAGTAATAATGACCTAAGAACACTTCAGCAAGAACTCACAGTACCATTATATTTATTATTTACTAGGTCATATAAATTTGGAAAGATTTCTCAAGATTGGAGACGTGCGCTTGTTAAACCAAATCCAGAGTATCTTTCAGACCTAACTTTTTCATCTGAAGCGTTCTACAATCTATATGTAGATGACCTGAAATTGGGTAATCTGATTACATATTTTACAGAATTGACTTTCTGGGCACAGGAGAATAATATACTGATAAATATATCAAAAACTAAGCATATGAGATTTGGGAGACATAAATTGAAAGGTGAATATTTAATATCGCACACAGTGTTGAAACTGTAGACTCATTTAAGGACATGGGTATATGGGTAGATTCATCTTTAAGTTTTTCTAATGATATAAACCAATTGGTTAAGGTTAGTTATAGAACTATAGGTTGTATAAAGAGATTTATAAAGTCTAAGAAATCATAAATAATGATTTGTTAGTTATATTAGACCCAAACTTGAGTATGGAATAACAATATAGAAACCTTATAAGAAAACGAGCATGAGTAAACTGGAAAGAGTACAGCAGAAATATACCAAGGGCATCCATGGATGTGAAAATTTAAGTTACTATGAAAGGCTAAAATATCTGAACTTGTACAGTGTTTCTTATAGATAGCTAAGAGGAGATCTTATTCAGGTATATAGGGCATTTAAAGACAACTATCTCTGGGAACGTTTTCGGGTTGTCAAAAAGTAGTAGGGAATCATCAGACAACCTATGTAGAAGATTCTATAGGAATGAGAAGTGTACTAATTGTTTCTCTGAGAGAGCAGCTGGTGGATTGAATAGAATACTAAATTACATTAAAGCAACTACTAGTTTAGATGTTTTTAAGAACAGCTTGGACACTTATTATGGGAACAAATGTTTTGCTATATTGGCAAACTAGAAAGGGATTGATGCCCATGCTTGAAATATTTGCATGTATATATGTATGTATACCTGTAGCCCTAATGAATGAAAATGGACTGTTGTGTAATTGTGGTAGACAGTTTTGCCCCACTGATGCAAATACGCACACACACTCATATATTAATTTAATATGTATGTATATACTGCATATATATAGTTTTTATTTATTTTATTTTACAGTTTGTTTGCCGGGATAGTCCACTGGGCCAAGAAGTGCCCATTTTCAATGGAGTCCTGGGGAGAAAAGCTCCATGAACAACAATATAATATGAAGACAATGCATTTACATTTATATAATACTATTGAAGAACGGGGTTATTACACAACATGACAAAACATCCACGACTGCAGTGAAAATACAGTCAATAGAGCAAAATGTAAAATTACACACACACACACACACACACACACACACACACACACACACACACACACACACACGTACGTCAATTAAAACAAGAAAAAGCCATTGGTGCATATTCCTGTTAGATTTGTTACAATGTGAAATAACACAGGGTTGACATTACAGTTTTACATGAAATCTTAGCAGAGTCAAAGCAGGATTGGGGTTAAGAGGTGTTAATTGTTGAATATAAGAAGGGTGGGACAATAAGAAAAAAAATAGAGCAAGAGTAGGAATAAATGAGAAAAATGAAGATGGTAGTCAGAGAAGGTCAGTTTGATGAAGAGAAGAGAGAAGTAAAGGAGTGTGAGAAATGGGGAAAAAAGGTGACTCGTGGGATGAGAGCAGGAACATTCCCAGAGGGTTTTGAGATGGGAGTGAAGCAGGGTCTTAAAGGCAGAGTGATTGTCTGTAGTATGAATAAGAGGTGGCAGGGAGTTCCAGAGGCGAGCTAGGGAAAAGGATAGTAGGTGTTTGCCTGGAGGATGAGCAGGCTTGTGCAGTTTAAGCAAATTCTGGTTACTGGATCTTAAAAGTCTGCTGGGTAGGTGCATTTTGAAGGAGGAGGCAAGGGAGGGGCAGATGGAGGGATTAAAGATGAGTTTACGGGCATGAGTAAGTTGAATGTAGGTAATATAGTTGGGAAGTTCGAGCCAATTTAGTTTGTGTAGGACATTGCAGTGGTGGGAGGAGGATTTATAGCCAGTAGCAA